>NW_028270188.1:29390048-29693078 GCF_037043375.1 Chiloscyllium plagiosum | reverse complement strand
AAAGTAGGAAATCAGTAGGGTGAAAAGGGGGCAAGAAAGAGCCTTGGCTGAGAAGATTAGGATTAATCCAAAAAGTTAATTAAAATATATTAAAAGAAAAAGCAATAACTGGAGAGAAAATAGAACCCCTGGAAGACCCATGGGGACAAGTATGTGTGGAACTACAAGAGAAGGGTGAAGTCCTCAACGAATATTTCTGCTCTGAGGGGCAGGAGAATCTATGATTCAGGCATAAGCCCTTCATCAGGTGCGTCCAAATCATGGATTCTCCTGTTCCTCTAATGCTGCCTGACCTGCCGTATTTTTCCAGTGCCACACTTTTCGACACTGATCTCCAGCATTTGCAGAGCTCACTTTCTCCAAGGGCAGTCGATTTAGTCAATATGGATTTCAGTTGCACCAGAACAGAATGAGGCTTTTCAGCCCCTGGAGCCTGATATACAATTACAGGAGGAGGCCAATAAGCCCCGAGGGCCGATAAAACTGTAACCAGATCATTAAGTACCAGTATCCAGTTACACAGCAGCAGGATCAGTCCATTCAGTAATTTGAAGTCAGTAACACAGGAAATGGAAGAGGCCAAAAAGTGACTGAACTATGAGGTATACTGGAATAAAACCAGGCTACATATCCCCTCAGAACTGCCCTTGCATTCAGTAAGTCAGGGCTGATCTGCACTCGGCCGCAATTTCTCTTTTATGCCCAATTCTTTGTAGCCCTCGACTCTCTGACGGGTCAAAGTCCACTGACACCCACTCGCACCCCTCAAACATTTCAATGATTTGGCCTCCCCAACAGTCTGGTCCCAACCATCACTACCCTCTGAGAGAAGGAAACACTCCCCACACATATACCTCGGCCTATTGACATGGATAGAAGATATGAACACAGCGTAAAGTGACTGGCTCTGATATCACGGCAGTATTTGATTGAGCGAGATGTCAAGGAGACTGAATAAAATTGAACTTGATGGGAATCAGTTGTAAATTCCCCACTGGTTGGATCATTCAGAACACAATGGGGCTGGTGGACATCAATCCTCCCAGTCACTGGATATTTCTGTGGGCAATCCTCAGGGGAGCTTCTTTGGCACAAACATCTTCAGCTGCTTCATCAATGTCTTTCCCTCTGTCATACGATCAGGGGTGGGGATATTCTGTGAAGATTATACAACGTTCAGAACAATGAGTCACCTCCTAAAGTACTAAAGTATCAAATCTGGACAACATTCAAACTTGTGCTGTTAATGTAAAGGTAACATGAATCAAAAGCACTGCTGGACACTAAACATTTCCACGATTAAAAGAAAGAGGAACTCCTTCAGCAATTGTAGCTGGTTTCACTGTAATATAAGAAAGCCATTCAACCCATCTGATCTGTTGGATAACAAGAGGTGCAATGCGTTCACTCACTCCTGCCTATTACACAAGGAGACAATTAAAAAAAAAACAGGAGGTGTTGGAATCCAAAATACACACGCAGGAAGGTGGAAGAACAAAATAAGCAAGGCAGTATCAAGACGTTGAGAAGTGAACGCCTTGGATATAACCCTTTGTCAGGACTGTGGATGGGGGTAAGGGGGTCTATAGATAAAGTGGCGGATGAGGGAGGAGGAGGCTGAGGTGGCAAGGTGGGGGATAAGTGAACATAGATGAAGGGTATCAGCGAGTTGTTGATGGGAGGGCTAAATCCAGTTGGTAGCTGGACAAAAGCTTGCTCAGAGGAATGGAAGGGAGGGGAGAGCCTGGGAAGGGAGTCGGGGGATTTGAAGGGATGTTATTTGAAATTGGAGAATTCAATGTTGAGTCCCCAGGATGTTGGCTGCACAGGTGACAGATGAGATCTTGTTCCTCCAAATTATGGTTTGCTTCATTATGGCAATGGAGGAGGCCAAGGATGGCTATGTCGGAAAGGGATTGGGAAAGAGAATTGAAATAGAAAGTGACTGGGATGTCTTCCATTCCACCTAACGACCCTACCTTTCAGATCCCAACCGGATTCATCACTCCCATCGCCCAATCAGGTTGCACCCACCACTTGTGTCCACATATCCATAACTCACCATCCCCCTGATCTCCCCACCCCAACCACCCCCTTCCCTCTTTATCTGCAGCTCCCCCTATCCACCAACCCAGTTCTGAAGGACATTTATACCTGAAATGTTGACTTTCCCAGTTCATGATGATGCCTGGCTTGCAGTGTTTTGTCAACCTTCCGTTTGTCTCCTATAACTCAGGAAGATCGAGTCGAGTCAGCACAACGTGTGGTAGGCAGGAACCACGGGCTTCCCACTGAAGTCCTTGAATGCCGTCCCTCTGGCCAGGAGGAAGACATTCAGTCCCTCGAGACAGTGACACATGAACAGAAGAGACCATACAGCCCCGACAAACTGTTACACTGAAATAGGAGAATGTCATTGTTGCTGCAACACGACAAACCAATGAGGCATTGACTGCACAGACAGACTGCTCCACGTTGTTCCTCCTGGCCCCACTGCTAATAGTACACACGTATGTTAACGTGGTTTGCTGACCATGAGGAGGGAAAGTGATTGGTTTGTACCAAGTCCCAAGGAGGCACCTTCCATCTCCGAGATATTACGGACTAGGCTAGACCACTCAGAACATTTTTAAGCAGGCAGCCCAAAGCACACCTTTGCAATTTGTTTCAGTAAGTGTACAATGAAAATTACCCGGAGTAATTTAGCTAAGTTGACTCCGAGATTTTAAGGAGAAAGTGAGGTCTGCAGATGCTGGAGATCAGAGATGGAAATGTGTTGCTGGAAAAGCGCAGCAGGTCAGGCAGCATCTAGGGAACAGGAGAATCGACGTTTCGGGCATTAGCCCTTCTTCAGGAATACGAGATTTTAAAACTGACAAAAACTTTATTCATAAAATTAAACAATAAAACTCAAAGAACAGAATAAAGAATCACGACAGAATTCAACATATTTAGCTAGACTTAATTATGCTATTCTGAATATATACAATAGTCGCAATGCGCAAACTCCCAATAAAAACCAGTATAAATGGAACACATACTTCCAGGTTGAAGTTGAAGGTCAGAAAAGAGAGAGAGTTTCCACACAGCTCCCAGTTGAACTTCCCAGTTCAAAACTCAACTGAAAACTGCTCAGCTCAGCTAGTTCAGCTAAAATAGCTCACCACTCTCTATTCATTATACTGGTCACTTATAAAGCATGGTCACTTATAAAGCATGACCACTTTGGCCTGAAGTCTCATTTATTTCCATAAAAACAAAAGGCCTTTGAAAATCCTTTTCATCTCTGTACCAAACCAGACTGATCGGAGCTTTGCTCCGTTTTATTGTCCCTCTGAAAAAAAACAAGGACAGAGTCTCCTTGAGCCAAGGAACGGCTTTTAAACAAAAAAGGGACTTGCTTTGTGTTATGTCTCCTCCCCCTAAAAAAAAGGAACCATCGATGCTAAAAGATGGCTGCATTTTTAACCCTTCAAACCCAGTTAGTAGTCTCAATACTGACAGATACACTATACTAACTGTAAACATTCAAATACAAACCTTTGCAAATTCAGGCCGCGGTACACCCACCATCGAACACCTCCGTATCTCATTCGAGTCTCAATAACTCATGAGCTTTCACGTTTTCACGACCTGCCACATGCACAGTTGTCAGATTGAATGGCTGCAGCAACAAGCTCCATCTAAGCAATCTGATATTTTTGTCCTTAATTTTTTCCACAAATGTCAATGTGTTGTGATCAGTGTATACGTTTGTCTCAGATGCATTGCTGGTAATATATACACTGTTCTGGTGTAATGCCAACACCAAGTTCAAAGTCTCTTTCTTCTCTGTTGATGAACGTTCGACTTCCCAGAAAAATACCCGATGGGTCTTTCTATTCCCTCATCATCCTCCTACAGCAACACCGGACCGAAACCCACATCACTGGCATCGATAGCCACCTTGAAAGGCTTCATGTAATCTAGTGTAGCTAATACTGGGGCAGTGGTTAACACAGTTTTTAATCTGTAAAATGCCTTTTGACAATCGTCTGTCCACTGAGTTCTTGCTTGGACAATTCGGTGAGTGGAGCAGCCACACGGCTTAAAGTTTGGCACAAACTTTCAGTAAAATCCAGTCAATCACATGAACCGTAGCACTGCATATTTCTTTTTGTCGACGGTGTGAAACATTCCCCAACTACTTTCACTTCCGTATCTCATGGGGCCATTTGTCCATGTCCAATAACGTGACACAGGAACGTGACTTGGGCTTTCTCAAATTCACTTTTAGCTAGGTTTACCACCAAGCCTACCTTCTGAAGTCAATTGAATAAGTCCGATAAATGCTATAAATGCTCAGTTCATGAGTGACTAAAAACCACCAGGTCATCAATGTACGCCACATAGTTGGGTAATCCGGAAATGACCTTATTATCAGTCCCTGGCTGGATCGTTTTTCATAACAAATACTACAACTTTGAACTGATATTGTCCAACTGGCGTTATGAAAGCCGAAATTGCATTCACTGTCTCTCTGGCAGAGGTTCTTGCCAGTAGCCTCTGAGCAAATCCAATTTAGAAATGTAAATAATTTCTCCCACTTTTTCAACACAATTCTCCAAATATGGAATTGGATATGCATCAGTCTTTGTAACGGCATTTACTTTGTGATCGTCCACACATGGCCATTGGGTACCAACTGGCTTTGGTACCATGACTATATGTGAACTCCAGTCACTGCAACTCACTTCGATTATGACATCTTGGAGTGTGCGCTCTATCTACTTCTGAACCTGTGCCAATTTTGGACAGTCATGCCTATAAGGATGTTGCTTAATCAGAACAGCATCTCCTTTGTCTACATCATGCACAGTTATGTTCGTACTTCCAAGTTTATTGCCGCATATCTCTCTACGATATCGTAATAACTCTTTCAAGTCACTTTGCTTTTCTTGTGTAAGGTAACTCAATAGTTTATCCCAATTTTTGACAACTTTCTCATTGTTCAATTTGATTTGAGGAATGTCCAATTCAGAATCCTCTGAACTTGATTCTTCCGTCTGTGCTGTAATCATTAACACCTTCTCCTCTTGCTTTCCTTCCCTATCATAATACCTTTACAGCATATTCACATGACACACTCTGGGAGATTTCTGGCTGGCTGGAATCCGTACGAAGTAGTTCACCTCATTCAATTTCTTCCCAATTTGATAAGGTACACTGAAACTTGCTTCTGAAGGCTCAACTGTTACTGAAAGTAACACCACTACTTTGTTCCATATTGCAAAATTTCGAATTTGTGATTTCTGATCCACTTCCTGTTTCATTGTATGCTGAAGTACGTTTAAATGCTGTCTAGCCAATTCTCCTGCTCTATTTAATTGTTTCCTAAAATTTGACACATCTTTCAAATGGATGGTCTCTGAATTCTGATTTATTAATTTCTTGTTAACCAATGGTAATGGTCCTTTTTCATCATGCCCACAAATTAAGTCAAATAATCTGAATTTGGTCAATTCATTCCGTGCGTCTCTGATCACAAAGAGTTCAAAAGGAATTTACTTATCACATTCATCTGGATAATCCTGATCATAAACGCTCAACATGGTCTTCACTGTTTGATACCATCTCGCTCATGCTCACTGTGATTCCGAATACTACGTAGTATATTTGAATTCCTAAGTTATCCATCACCTGCTTGAATAGATCGGATGTGAGGTTTGATCTGTCTGAATCTCTATTGGTAGTCCGTACCTAGTTAAAAAATAAGCAGTTTTTTTTCTACAACTCTTTTAGCTGTGATGCTGCATAATGGTCCTGCCTCTGGAAATCTAGTCGGCACATCTATTATTGTTACTAAATACTTATTCCCACTTTTTGGTTGAGATAGGGGACCTACACAATCTATCAAGACTACTGCGAAAGGTTCCTCAAATGCTGGAATAGGTATTACAGTGGCAGGTTTATTACTGCCTGTGTGACATGTTTGAGACTTCTGGCAATATTTAACTACATCTTTGTGTAGTCCAGGCCAGTGAAAATATCTTTGTATTTCAGCCTATAATGTCCACAACCCGAAATGATCTCCAAGTGGTCGCTCTTGTGCCACTCGCAGCACCTCCTTTCTGTATCCAACAGGCAAAACAGTTTGATGAATTTCTGTCCACGTCTGATCTGCTTCAATGTACGCTGATCTCCATATCCGCATTACGACATAATTTCTTAAGTAATAACACACAGGAATGCATTCATTCTCTTTCTTGTCAAATATCTTTTAATATAACTTTTTAACTCCTCATTTTTCTGCTGTAATTCAATCATCTTAGCAGAGCTAAAAATACGTTCATGTTTTCCTACTTGCTCCATCTCTGTTCCACTTATCTGATCAAAACAAAAACTGGGATAACTCTACGTCAGCTTCCTTATTTGTGCCTTTATCCTGCTTTAACCCGTGTATCTGTGATCTTCTGATCGCGCAATCAGGGGAAATTCCTGGATAAACATTTTCCAGGTCTTCAGTTGCCTGCATCTCCAGTGGCGTTTCAACTAGAGTAGGCAGCACGCCTACCAGTGAATCAGCTATATTATTTGCAAGGACAAATTTTATTCCGGGAGCTGAGAGTTAGGGATCCAGTACTCCTACCACACATCCTCAACTCTTTTCTGGACTTCACATAACTGAGCACTTTTTGCCTCACTATGAATTCCTGTTCCCAGCACATTTTCTGGTAATAGTCTCTCAAGAGTGCATAAAGCCTCACCCCTCAGCATTACAGATTGAAATGATGCTGTGTCAATTAATATTGGAACCTCCTCACCAATTACCCCTGGCCTATTAAATAAACATTACCCTTTCTGTAAGTTTTTTATGCAGATTTGGCACGTCCACTGATCATCTTGTACACTCTGAGGCAGTTGCCTAACTTCCCTTATGCTTTTTGTTACGAGTCCAACAAAACGTCCAGGCTTATCTGGTTATCCTACAGCTGGTTTTCTCCCAGCTCACCAACACTGTGAATTTGTGTGGCTCACTTTATTACAATGAAAACACCATAGTATTTTAACGTCTTTGTCCCCCTCAAGGTTTTCTTTATTACTGTGGTAAAGGATCCTTACGTTCTCCACTGTGGTCTACCTTTCCCTTTGCACGTGAGGACATCTCTTTGCTCCAATTTCTGTCCCTCAGAGACAAGAACTGGTTCTGGAAGCCAAACCAAGTTTATGGGCCAATTCATAATCATTAGCCATTTCAGCAGCTAACCTTGCTGTTTACACTCTCTGCTCTTCCACCTGAGTTTGCACTACTTCAGGTAGTGAATTTTTGAATTCCTCCAAATACTAACATCTCAATGGGCATTATAGCTTTGCTTGAATTTTAAAGCTCTTATCCAACTATCGAAATTAGTCTGTTTGATCCTTACAAACTCAGTGAATGTTTGAACAGAATCCTCATTAGATTCCTGAAAGGTTGCCTACGCAGTCTTAATGTTTTTATTAACCTCTTTAGACTCCCCAGATACCTCCTCTGATAGGGATGTGAATACCTCACCAGTCCAAACTACAAGTTTCGTTTCGATCAACAAAACCCGCATTGCCTCTGGCCACTGCATTCGTTGAGCCAACATTTCAAATGAGACGAAAAGGGCATCACATTCTTCTCATCAAGTTGAGGCAATGCTTGAACATACTCAAACAAATTCTCACTAGGCTTCTGACTACCAGGGGTTGCTCATCCTCACTCTCTTCCTTACTAAGTCCACCCTCAGCCGTTATCTCCAGTGTTTAACACTGACTTCCCTTTTTAAGTGTCAGTTTTTGCTATTCAAAAGCTCTTTCTTTCTCTCTCCCTTGCTGCTTTCTCTTTTGCCATTCTTATTTTTTACTCTCTGTTCTGCTGCTCTCTCTTTTCCCCCCTCTTCTACATTTGATCGAAAGTCAAATGTTTCATTTTGGCCGCCCTTTCCTTACCTATCGCCGCTAACTCAAGATGTTTCATTTGCAACTGAATTCTTGCCATCTCTGATTCTGATGGTTTCTCCAGCAAGTTTAATTGACGAGCTACTGCTGTAATTATCTCTCCTTTCCTCACAGAAGCAGTCAGTTCCAATTTCAGCGTCTCTGCTAATTCTTACAAATTTGTCTTATTCACTTTTCGTAAAATATCCAAAGTCATTGCATGCACACCCAGGAAACGTTTGGCGACTGAAATAGCCATTACTATTCGAAGCTTTGTCAACCCAACCAAACTAATACCTGAACTAAAGACACTAGCACCTCCCACTCGCTGTTGAAAATCCAGGAATGAGCCCCCAGTCTGTTATGGACGAGGCTCGACCACTCAAAACATTCTTAAGCAAGCAGCCCAGAGCATAACTTTGCAGTTTGTTTTGGTAATTATCCAATGAAAATTACTCGGAGTAATTTAGCTAGGGTGACTACTAGATTTTAAATCAGAGAAAAACGATATTCACAAAATTACACAATGAAACACAATGAACAGAATAAAGAACCCATACAGAATTCAACCTATCCAGCTAGACTTAATTATGCTATTCCAAATACACACAATCGTCCCAATAATCAAACTCACTTGAAATAACGTCATAATAGAACGCATGTTTCCAGGTTGAAACTGAAGGGCAGAAAATAGACAGAGTTTCCACAGCTCCCAGTTGAACTTCCCAGTTCAGGACTCAACTGAAAACTGCTCAGCTCAACTCAACTCAGCTCGCTCAGCTAAAAGAGCTGCAAACTCCCCGGTCATTATACAGGTCACGTCTAAAGCATGACCACTTTGGCCTGTAGTTTAATCTGTTTACATATAAATAAAAGGCTTCTGAAAATCCCTTTCCTGTCTGTATCAAACCATTCTGATCGTAGCCTGGCCCCTTTCCTGTCTGTATCAAACCAGTCTGATCGTAGCCTGGCCCCGTTTTATTGATGCTCTGAAAAACATCAAGGACAGAGTCTACTTGAGCCAATGAACAGCTTTTAGCAAAAAGAAGGATTGGTTTGAGACAGAGAACACAGGCTAGTGTTCTGTATGGAGGTCAGAAGCTGGTGGGAATGGCTAATACTGTTAGAGTGTGGCTGATGACAGATTTGTGAACAACATGACGTTCAATGCAGGGCATCACTCCAACTGTACATCCAGTCGGTGAGACTTCATTCAGGACCTGGAGCTTGCTCTCTACCAACATGGGAGCTGCATAGAACTCTGTAAACTATCATCGAGTCATAGAATCCTATAGCACGGAGACAGGCCATGAGCATAAACTCGTTCATGCTGATCAAAATGTCCATCCACGCTAACTCCATTTCCCTGCTCTTGGTCCATATCCTTCTAAACCTTTTCTATCTATATATATCTGTCCAAATGTAAAACACATATCATGGAAAACATGGTATATCTAATGCTATCCGTGTTTTGTTTTGAAAATAATGAGTGTTGATTGATAACACTCCAGTGTTAATGCAATCACGTTTTTATTCTTTTTGTAGAGTTACAAATTAAACACTTATTTCCTTCACACTCTCCTCATGGTACCATCACTGCAGGGATTAGTCTGGTGAAACTCCATTACACCGTCTCTCTGTACCAAGGAGATCATTGATTATAAATGAAAGAAAATACTGCCTCAAGTACACTCCACAACTGCAGGACGGTGTCTTCACTCTTATACCTTAATCATTTTGTATTGAACGCTCCTACTCATTTGTTGTGCTGATTACTTGCTGAGTAATAGAGTCACAGAGATGCACAGCATGGAAACAGCTCCTTTGGTCCGACCCATCCATGCCGACCAGATATCCCAACCCAATCTAGTTCCACCTGCCAGTACCCGACTGTTCTATAGGAATTCTGTTAGTGCCTCGTGATCAAGGACATCCAGCTCCTTTTCACCAAGAGCACTTCCCATCATCTCGCCTTCTCATAAATACAAAATGAGAAGGTTGGCATTTTTTGCCAATCGTTTATTTGACTTATGAAGCAAAGTCACACCAACAACAACATCACTGTTGCCATTGGAGTTGATTGGAGATACTGACGAGGCGATGATCCAGCTGTATTATCTCTGAGTATGAATCCAGTGAATCAGGTAAGGAACCAGACACCGGTTCCGAATCCCACAACGGCAAATGTTGGAAATTAAATTCAATAAAATATCAGGAATTAAGAATCAAATTAAACAATGAAACCATTGTTGATTGTCCTACCAGGGACCCTCATGCCCTTCAGGAAAGGAAATCTACCATCTTCAGCTGGTCGGGCTTACATGTAACTCTACAGCAATGTGGTTAACTCTCGGTTGCAGTTTGAAATAACCAAGCCAGCCACTCAGTTAAATCAGTCACTTCAAAGCCTCAAAGAAATGAAACCGCATGGACCTCAGCACTAACTACTTACAGCCCACGGACTGCAGTGGGTCAGGAAGGCAGCTCACCAAAACCTTCTCAAAGACAATGAGGAAAGGGAATTAAATGTTGGCCCAGCATCGCATTAATGAATAAAGGAAGATGATCCCACTCAGGGAAGAGAGAAAAACAGACATAAATAACTTTAAACAGGGACTTTGACATATACCTTACATGGTCATGATTATCAGTAATATGGGAACAGGAGAAACATAAGTAATGTTTAATTTCATTTTTTATTTCCATCCCAGCTGATCATCAACAATCCCTTTGTATGCTTCTTTCTCTCTATCTCTCTCTTTCTCCATCTATTCAACTCAGTCCTTTTCCCCTTCATCACAGATGTCGGTGTCACCAACATCAATCACGCTATTTCCCAACTGTGTTCAGTTCTGATGTATGGTCATTAGGATCGAATTGCCAATTCTATTTTTCTCTCGACCCGAGCGGGCTGCCAAATCTGCTCAGTTTGTCTGGCACTTTCTCGTTCGTTATTGTTTCTGATCTGTTGCATCATTCTTTGCTTTATTTAACCTTTAATTTTGTTATTACATGGAGTGTCTGCATCGCTGACAGGGGCAGCATTTGTTGACCTAATCAAATGTCATTTACTGCGAGGTCATTCTTTCAGGCAGTACAGAACCAAGCACATTGCTGTGGGTCTCACATCAATCTTAAGCCAGACCAGATAATAACGCAAGATCTATTTACCAAAGGACATCAGTGAAATAGATAAATGTATAGACAAAATGCTGGAGATGTTATGGTTGTTATTAGTAAAACTTGCTTTTTTTTCCAATTCCTGTCTTGTGTATTTACTTTTTGACATCGTCTGTGGTAGGATGTGGAACAGTGTCTTTCTGTGTAATAACATGTGCATCAGAATTACATTTCTTCCGACATTACTGCTCTGAGAGAGTGTTCCTGTCATTAATTTATATTAGAGACAAGAATAAAGTTGTGATCGAAATATTTGCAACTGAAAGAGTGCTTAGGGGAGAGGTGGAGCCATAACGTCTGAATTTTACCAAAGCATAGATAATGGATAATTAAGCGTCAGCATTGAAGCCAAGATAATCGAGCTGGTAGTGGATAGGTTTTGTGATGGAGAGAATACCGAGACACAAATGAATTCAGGGAACAAAGATACTTCAGTATTGTGAACAGTCTCGTTCTCAGATGTTTGTGAGGGCGGGGGTGTGCGCGGTTCTGAAATTTGTGCATAATTAATGGAATTTGCAGACAATTGAAGACAATAGTTTTCGTCTTTGTCAAATATAGATAACAGAAATAGCAAAGAAGTTCGCCATGGTCGAGGAGATTAATAAATGGATAGAGATGAAGAAACTTACCAGGAACACCAACAATAGCGAGGAGAGGATAGTAACCCGCCTGGATAATCATCAGTGCACCCCATATCCGATGTGATAATCTTGACCACGACCAGGAAAAATAGAAAAGACCCAAGGATAAACCCCTGTACATTGTTGCAGCATTCCAGTCTAATGTTCTCAGATTCTGATACATTAATGGATCATTCCATAATATTCTCAGATGTTTAAATCTCCTTTTTTTGTCTCTGCAGCTGCTTATCCCGTTGAGCGTTGGAGTTGATGCATCTGCAGCTACAATGGCATAAACCATTGCAAGAGGCCCCTTACTAATAGGAGACGGAAAACATCCAGTGACACAACTAGAATCCATGGAGACTGGCATCAATCACAGTCACTGAACAAACAGCTCCATTTAACCCCTTTCAGTATGGTTCCTTCAGTTCACAAAAACTACTGGACTGGATTGAATGTTGGCACCGCCGGCTATTGATCACATCTCCCATCACCCATTGCTCTCGTGAAGGTAGTAGTGAGGGAGAATGATGCTAGATGATTCTGCTGCGTTGTCCGTTTGCAATACAGTAACCGGCTGAACCTCCCACCACCACCACCTTCAAAAACCACAATCTACATGCTGTTACCATGCAGATCTCTCCTCGACTGGAACAGGCACTAGCCAATATAATTACAGTGGATATATTTGCCCTCCAATGCATAGGAAATGTGAATTTGCTTGGTTGATCTAATAAGGCAATTTTGTATCTTCAACACTCAATGTGCTTCAGCACTTGTTTTAAATATAAACTCACAAACACCTTAACACACTTTATTAAGGCAATGTTTCTTCACTTTCTCCTCATGCCAGTGTTTAGTCTGGTGTAACCTCTTTGGACTGAATCGTTGACAAGATCAGTATTTATAAAGCTGATTCAGCCTGTACACAATAGATTTAACAGTCTCTCAACAAAACACTATCATTGGGAAAGATACATTTACTCTGGTACTTTAATCATTTTGCATGAAGAGCCACATATTATTTGCTTCCTGCTGATTAAGAATTCTGTTTGTGACATATGACCAAGCACATCCAGATCTGTTTCAACAACAGCACTTCCCAAATTCTTACTTTTTAATAAACATAAATGTGAATGATGATATTTGTTGTTCATATCTGAAATATTTTATATCTTGCGAATAGCTATTGCCCAAACACTGATCCTTCTGATACCCCAAAGCCTTCACTCCAGATAATTTTACTACGCTCTTCATTCTCTCGATTATCCAACTTTTAATACATTCGGTGTATTCCACCCCTACCTACCCATGGACTCTAATATTCTCTACTCACCTCTATTCAACCATGTCAAACGTCTGCTGAAAATTCAAATACTTCATTCCCACTGGTTCTCAATTGTCGATGTCACAACGGACAACCTCCACAAAATCCAGCAGATTTATCAAAGATCAAGATCATTTCCCCTTCCTGAATCTAGATTGACTCTACCGAATCATGTCATTATTTTCCAAGTGTCTAGTTGTCACATTCCTCACAAAAGGTTCCAATGTTTTTCTCACAGCTTACATCAAGCTAACCATTGTTTAGTTTGCTGTTTGCTCTCTCCGTCCTGTTTCAAATATTTAAGTTTACAACAGCTGCTTTCCAGTTTGGAGGATCCTTTCCAGAATCTAACCAGCTTTGATGAATAATCAGTAATTCTTTCACTAGCTCTACTGCCACTCCTCAATACTCTGGGATGTAGCTCATCAGATGCAGCAATATACCAACCTTAAGGTCAATGAGATTTTGAAAGACGTACCTTTCATTACTTCTAATTTCCTGCTGTTCCCCATTTTCACCAGTCACTCTGTTCCCTTGCATTTAAGGAAGTTTCTTTGTGTACCTTCCTCAGGGAGATGGACACAACATATTGCTCTCAGCGGACAGATGGGTTCTGTCAGCCAGTGAATATATCGGAGAACTGCACTCCGGTGATGATGGATTTGTTACACACTCCTGCCTGGAAAATTCCAGAATTAATCCAGTTTAGTTCATGGTGAGCATCAGTACAGTCCTGTCACTGGTGTGAGGCTGCACAGTATACTGAAGGAGGGGACACAGCTCAGTGACCATCTCAATTTTGAAACAAACTGGTTTCATACCTGACACCTGATCCAGCTTAGACAAATGTCCCGGGAAATCCAAGGGAGGATAGTGCACTGTAGTCCTTCCTATTTATAAAGCTTCCCTTCTGTGGAGCCTTATCTCCATTTGTTTTCCATGGACTCAGACACTCTGTAAATGCAGTGTATAGAGTCGGGTCACCAGACCCAGCAGTTGGCAATACAAACCCGAGATAAGCATCCACAGAAACTCCACTGATTTTCCAATGACAGGAACAAGTCAATTCCCCACACGCAAGGTGCACGGGTTCAGTGTTGAAAACTATCTCCACTCCTGAGTTTCTCTACCTGGCTGAGAAAGCCGTTGCATCTCTGCACAGTCCCACAGTAACAGTTTATCTCCTCAAAGACGCAGTTGACAATGTAACATTACGTTTCTCTGTATCTCAGCAACTATGAGGGCAGCACCAATATAGCTAATGGATTTGATCATGACACTCAGAGAAGAGAGACGGAGGGAACCTAACTCACTATAAACAGGGACATATCTAAACGAACATGATATTCAAGAATATGGGAAATGGGGAAATGTGAGAATAACTTGCCATTTTGTTTTCCTTTCAGTTCGTCATCAGCAATCCATCTGATCACTTCTCATTTCTTTTCCTCTCTTGTTTGGCCATTTCACCATCCATTCTATTTAAAACTGCCCCCCCCCCCCCCCCCCGTCTCCAACCCAACCATCCCTGTTTCCAAAATAAGTAATATTATTTCCCAGTTTGCATTCAGTTGTGAAACAGAGTTACTGGACTTAAACTGTTATCTGAGTTGCTCCTGACAGAGGCTGCCATACATGTTGAGATTCTCCAAAACTTGCAGATGCTGGAGAATTTTATTTTCGATCTCCAGCACCCACCGTTTCTTGGTTTATTTCAACTTGAATGCTGTTGTTTCACGGGATGCCAGCATCACGGGCAAGGGCAGCATTTGTTGTCCATCAGTAATTGTTCTTGACTACGGTGCCATTTGTCAAGAAAAAAATGGAGCCAATAATTTTGTTGTGGGTCTGAAGTCACATTGAGTTCAGACTGGGCAATAAGGTTAAGTTCCTTTACCAAAGAATATCAGTGAAATAATAAGAATAGATCCTGATGGTTTCTGGTTTCCATGAGTGAAATTAGGTTTCATTCCAATTTTTGTCATTCGAATTTAATCTCTGACATTGGCTGTGGTAGGATTTTAAACACTACCTTGGAGTCACAGCCCATGCCTCTGAATTACCCGTCTAATTGCATTATCACTGTAATACAGAGTCCTCATTCCCTAGACGGTATTTCCCAGTCCCTGCCAGTGAGACAGATGGCAGGGACGTCAGTTAAACTACCAACAATCAAAAGGATTTTGGGAAAGAAGTGAAAGGGAGATTGAGAGAGATTTCATGCAAGGTCACAGTTTTGAGAATGCTGAAATGAAGACAGTTCGACTGCATTCTGCAGCATGAGCCAGTATTCCCAGGAATGATAGGTGAAGGGGAAATTGGTGTAAGTACAGATGATGGAGAGTTTTGGATGAGCAGTTGTTCTGCAACCGTGTAACTGGGTGTGGGGTCAGCAGAGTCTTCAACACATTGGTCTGAATCTAGCAATAAATAATCTCAGTGCCATTTTCATTGAGTGTGACAAAGGGATTGTCTGTACGAGGCTGAGCTAGTTTCCTGGTTCTATCTTATCGAGCTCACCTCATTAACTAACCACCCAATTTCATGGTGTTCATCTCATTCAATGCCAGCCCGATACTTCAACTCATCATGGCTGGAGGTACTTACCATCGCACTGATGCCCCTGGATATTCCCAGATCACTGGCATTGGTGCCATTTTACAATAGTCAACGATTACACTGTTGAACTTTCTCAGTTTGGAGCGACACTGCACAGTTGACCCCGCGCATGGCAGATAAGGGGAACTAACACGACGATTTTACATCTCTCTACATCTCACTGTCACCCTCTCTCTCTCTCTTTCTACATATGCACATATTCTATATCGAATCATAATTAGTTTTCTGGCTATTTCACTTTGTCTCACTTTATTGTATTCAGCTAAACACTGCTTCAAAACACTTGGAGAAAGTGAGGACTGCAGATGTTGGAGACTAGCGTTGAAAAATGTGATGCTGGAAAAACACAGCAGGCCAGGCAGCATCCGAGGAGCAGGAGAATCGAAGTTTCGGGCATAAGCCCTTCTTCAGGACGGTTATGAAATACAATTTTGAGCAGTTAACTTTTTATCCTCAGCCGTTATCTTGACCGTTATCTGAATAGTACCACTTTCCTTGTTATGAACGTTCCTTTTGCCCTTTGTCTGTGACTGTTTCTGTCTGTAACAGTTACACAATCTCCTACTCAATTGGCTTGACGGCTGGTTTGTGATGCAAAGGGTGGCCAGCAGCGCAGGTTCGATTCCTCACACTGACAGAGGTTACCATGAAGGGGACGCTCTTTCAACAATGGGCAATCTAGCATGGTCAATCCACTCTAGGCTGCACATCTTTATACTCTGGGAGGAAGCTGGAGCATTGGGGGGAACCCACACAGATACAAGGAGAATGTTCAAACTCCCCATAGAGGGTTACCTGCGGTTGGAATTGAACCCAGCTCCTTGGTGATTTGAGGCCGCAGTGCTAGCCACATATCCATCATACTCCTCAGTTGGTTCTATTAATTGCTTGCATCTAATTAAAGAAATCTAACTGACTTGTTCTGATAACTGATCCTGACCCAGTCTTAGATCTTTATCATCGGCCACATCTGGTTTCATTTAAAATGTGTTGCGAGGAGTGGAGGAGTGGAACTAGAGAAGGAAACAGTGACACCCTCCAACCACAGTCAGAACCGGAGTGAAGAGAAATTCACAAAGTGGGAAATCATTCAAGTGGGAAATCTCTTTCGCAAAAGTTTCGGATGGCTAAATCTTCATATTAAATGGAGGCTAACTTTGTCTGTATTTCCATAGTCAGGTGAATCAAGGATAATGTTGCAATGAGAGAAAAGTGCAGCTGGGAACACAATGAGATGTACCATGACCTTATTGACTGGTGGAATAGTGTCAAAGGGTCGAATGGACCCCTCGTGTCCTTCAGCGCTATGTTCTGATGATCCATCCAGCCCTTTGGTCCTGCAGTACAGGAGCAGATCAAGGCCAGTTCGATGGTTAGGCATAGTTTTGGAAAATCCAGGCTGGGTCAGGAAGTGACCCCCACCAAATCCCTCTTTCCAGGCTTCCCCTCTCTGTAACTTCTGCTCCAGGTGTAGGTCGTGTTAGAGACCCAGATTCGCTGTGAATACAGCCCCCATACCTCACATAAGGTCAACTCTGACAAATCCTCTGCTCTCCCTGATTTAACATTTTACATCATGACTTCCAGGAAAATAACCAGTTTTTTACCAAAAGCATAAATAAGAACGTCAGAAATAGTAACGGAGACCGGCTATTCGGCGCCTCAAACTTGCACTGTCATTCAATAAGAGTATGGCTGATCTACTCCAGGGCTCAACTTCACTTTCCTGCTCACCCCTTGTATCCCTCAACTCGCAGATATGTCAAAAGCCAATCCACAGCGTCTGTAAATACAATCAGTGACCTAGTCTCCACAACTCTCTGGGTTAGCGAATTCCAGCCATTCACTACCTTCTGAAAGAAGACAATTCTTTGCATCTCAGTTTGAAATCGATATTCCTTATTCTATATCTATGTCCCAGATTGAGACACTCTGCCCAGGTGTGGAACCACATTCTCAACATTTACTTTGTCAAGCACCCTCTGTATTTTGTCCATTTCAGTAATGCCACCCTCATTCATTTAAACCACAATGAGTAATCGCCTCAGCATTTTTGATGTATTCAATAAATCAACCCTTTCATCCCAGGAACCAGTCTAATAAACCAACATTTCTACATCAGCATGCTGACGTTATTTTTCATACAGATGAACACTCCAATCCGTTGTACTGCTCTTTTATTGGGAGTCCTCTCCATTAAATAACAGCCTGCCTTTTGGTTCTCAGTGTCATCCACAAACTCGGATGTATATTGCACTCAGCTCCCACCGTCAGGCTATCAGTATAGATTGTAAGCAGCTCTTGCCATCAGACTGATATTTCTGGTACTTCAGTGGGTACATTTTTTCTTAAAGATCGATGAATCCTGACTCTCCGATTTCTAAGTATTTATCAATTGTCATCCCATGCTAATGCATCATCCGTCATACTGTGAACTTCTGTCTTGTGTAAGATCCTTTATTTTGTGATACCTTGTGGAAAATCTCTGGAAAGCCTCATGTCTATCAGTACCCCTTCATCAAGACCGCTTGATACATTCTCATGGATCTCCAGAAAAGCTTTGCATGATTTTACAAACAAAATATACTTCGCCCTTAACAAGACCGTGCTGATTCTGTGTGATGCTTTTCTAAACGCCCTGCAGTTCCTTCCTTAATAACAGACTCTCACAGATTCCCACCAATAATGTTGAGGCGAAATGGTTCCTGCTTTCAGTCCGCTCCTTCCTTGCAGCCAGGCGCCACATTGGATGGTCTCCAGTTTCACTGGAGCACTCCTTTAATCCAGTGAGTTATGGAATATTTCACACAGAGCCATCAGCTACTCTGTGACCACTTTCAAAACCAGCTATGAATTGCTTATGATCTGTTTACCCTTCGTCTTATCTATTTAAGAAATGCCTTGTTCCTTTTGTTAGAGACAGTTCAAGAACTTATCTCCTATTACCATTTTGTTTATATCATTGAACTTTTACAGCACCTTCACCTGTGAGGAGCGATGTAAAATACTGGTGGAAATGATCTGTGTGTTCCCTGTAGCCAGTCCCCAGTCATATCCTCTAAATGTCCTCAATAAACTTTTCTGACTTTCTTTCTACCAAAGATCACACACTCCTCTTGAACTATTCTTATATAAATGGGAAAGCTTGTGCTGCCTGTATTCATATTTCTTGCCAATTTGGTTTCATCACATCTTTTCCTTCCTGTTGTTTGCTTTATATATTCATACAGTTATATCGCGCACAAACACAATTTTTGATCCAACGTGTCCATGCCGGCCAGGTTTTCCAATATAAACTAATCCCATCTGCTTGCATTTGGCCCAAATGCCTCAAAACGGTTCCCATTCATATGTTTGTTCAAATGTCTTTTAAATGTTGGAGCTATACTTGCATCTGCCAGGCTTCCTCTGGCAGCTCATTACATAAACATCATTCTCTGTGTCAAAGATGTTCGCTCTTCCTCCCTTTTAAATCTTCCTTCTTAAATCTATGCACTCTATGATTACATTTTCCTATCCTGTGGAAAAGATCTTGGCTTTTCATCCTACCCGTGCCTCCCATGATTTTATAAATTTCTACAATATCACCCCTCAACCTCCTAAACCCCATCTGATACTAACTTCAAGAACAAGTATTTTAAAATAAACACTGCAAATTTGAAACAATATTAAAAGCGACTGGTAAACAGCACTCAGCCCAAACATCAATCTGTTATTTGTTTGTCTATATGTTACAATACTAAGGCAGCATGAAAATTTTACTAGTGCCAATAAGACATCAAGCACCTGTGTTCCTTTGTCTGATGGCGGTGATGATCTCTACAGTGAAAATATATCTCTGGCCAGATCTATATAATACCACAAATTCATCATTCTCCCTCCTGTCCTCCCTATGACCTTGTGTGGTTGTGTCTTCTTTATCTTTCACTCAATAGAGAGAACCCCTTTCCCCCATTCACATCTTAATTTAAAGTCATTTTATATCATCTTCTCGTTCACCACTGCTAAAAGCCTGTTCATCTGTTCTCACACCCTCTATTCCCTGTCATCTACCCCCCCCCCTCCCCGCCACACCCCACCACCTCTGCCAAGGGACTAAAATTCCCATTTTCCAATCGTTTTCAGTTCTGACGAAGTGTTACACTGGACTTGAAACGCTAACTCTTTTTCCCTATCTCTGCAGATGCTGTCAAACTTGCTGAGTTTCTCCAGAATTGAATAGACAGAGGAAAAAAATCAATTAAACAAATAACTATGGATACTGGAAATAAAAACGCAAATATTTCTGGAGAAAATGGGAAGGGTCACTGGGTTCGAAAGATAAACTCTACTTTCACACCACAAGGTGCAGCCAGACCTGCTTAGTTTCTTCAGCAATTTCTGTTTTTGAACAAGTTCCAAAGACATACGTCAAATCTGCTCAAATGCCCTGTCCAGCACGGAGAGCGGTACATTGGGAAGTGAATGATAATGCAAAGTGCACAAGTTCATTGGCTCTGAACGACATAACGCTGGCATCACTGCCACGACAGACCTCTTAATCATCGTCAGGGAGAAAAACAGAAGGCTAAACATTCACTTCAAACACAGAAGATGGCATTACTGGAAAGAAAATGATTCAGATGAATATGTTAAAGTATCTGAGTAATATAACAAATTGGACGCGTGACATCAGGGAGAGACCCTGAGCAGAATGAAAGTATGAAACTGGATGTGTTAGCACATCAGAAGCCAGGTTAGGTCACTGAGTACAGGGCTGTTGGGTGAATGGGTCTCGGTGTGAACTGGGGGAAAGTCAGTAGAATTGATTTGCAGATATTGCAGCAAACACTGGGTTATCATGTGATGCTGTAGATCTCAGCAGCAATCGCAGCAGAATTGCATCCAATCACAATTCATAACTATTCCCCCAAGATAATCCATCAGTCTACAATTATCAGCAAGCCGAGTGTGGTTCAGTGACGAGTGTAGGTGAACATACTAGAGTCAGAACCAGATGTATCTAAACCTGATGACAACCCATTAAAGCTACCGCACGTGACTGGTTACATTCCAAATAGCAAAACTACCATCTGATGGCGAAGTGGGAAGTCAGCCCAAGACTAACAGATAGGATCTAAGCTCTGCATTCTTCCCTCATTCAGTCATAAATGTCGATGGACTATTAAAAAACTTATTGGAGGAGACGACTCCACAAATATCCCCATCCTAAACAACAGAACATCCCTGAACATCAGTGTAACAGACAAGGATGTGGTATCTGCACTATCCTCAGCCAGAAGTGTTGAGTCGATAATCCACTTCACCCTCCTCATGATGTCCACAGAATCACAGATGCCAGTCTTCAACCAATTTGAGTCGCTGTACGTGCCATGAAGAAACAGCTGAACACAGTAGATACGACAAAAGCAATGGGCCCTGACACCATTCCTGCTATATGACTGAACACTTGTGCTGCACAACAAACCGTGCCCTTGGGGAGGTTCCAACTCGGACATCTGCCTGGCCACGTGGAAAATCACTCAGCTATATACATTGAGTCATAGAGTCATTGAGATGCACAGCATGGAAACAGACCCTTCGGTCAAACCTGTCCATGCCAGCCAGATATCCCAATCCAATCTAGTCCCACCTGCCAGCACCCGGCCGATATCCATCCAATCCCTTCCTATTCATATACCCATCCAAATGCCTCGTAAATGTTGCAACTGTACCAGCCTCCACCACATCCTCTGGCAGCTCATTCCATACACCTAACACCGGCTGCATGAAAAAAAATGTCCTTTAGGTCTCTTTTATATCTTTGCACTCCACCCTTCAGGCTCTCTGCCTGTATTCCTGATTAAGGGTTTTTGCCCGAAACGTCGATTTTACTGCTCCTCGGATGCTGCCTGCACTGATGTGCTTTTTCAGCACCACTGTAATCTGGACTCTGGTTTCCAGCATCTGCGTCCTTGTTTTTGCTCTCTCACCCTAAACCTATGCCCTCTAGTTCCGGACTCCCCCACCCCAGAGAAAGGACTTTGTCCATTTATCCTATCCATGCCCCTCATAATTTTATAAACCTCTATAAGGTCACCCCTCAGCCTCCGATGCTCCAGGGAAAACAGCCACAGCCTGTTCAGCGTCTCTCTGTCGCTCAAATCCTCCAACCCTGGCAACATCCTTGTGAATCTTTTCTGAACCCGTTCAAGTTTCACAACATCTTTCTGATAGGAAGGAGACCTGAATTGCACGCAATATTCCAACAGTGCCCTAACCAATGGCCTGCACAGCCGCATACTCAGTCCCATAACAGGGGAATGACTACAGTCTGACCATTTGCTATGCCATCAACCCCATCGCGATAGTCACATTGGTGGGAGTTCTTTTTGACATAGCTGTCAAGCAGCAGAGAAATAACCTGCTCAGTGTGCTTTCCGATAGGTGGAGATGGTGCTGTTGTGGAAATGGCACTGGATTACTAATCCAGACCAGGATAATGCTCTGGCAGCTGGTGGAAGTTAACAATAATTAATGAAATATCAAGATGCAAAATCTGGCGTCAGTAACAGTGACGTTGAAGCCAATGTTGATTGTAAACACCAATTTGCTTTCCCAATGTACTTTCAAGAAGTGAATCTCCCCTGTCTTAATGGTCTGGGTTAAAAGTGACTGCAGACAGAACAGCCATGTGGTAAACTCTTCAATGCTCTCGCAAACAGCCACACTAGACACTCAATTGTATCAAACTGCTCCGACGTCTTAAAGGATAAACCTGGACAGAACACCCAGCACCGGTCTCGGCATTGGAAAAGGGAATGGGAAACACAGTCCTGTCACCATGCAGAGATATCCTTCCTAACATCTGAGAGCTTGTGACAACATTTGCAGAGCTTCCCCACAGACTGCACAGGAACATCGGGAAAGGCGGAGGTCTTTAAGCACATTGAATCTTCTCCATTCTAGTTCATGAAGAAAATCTCCTCAATGCAGTTTTCCCCACGCAAGATTCATAACCCTTAGTATGTTTAAACATCGGGACATATAAAATAAAAATTAGTGTAGTCCCTTCGGCCCATTAATTTTGCTCCTCCATTCAATATACAAGCAGTTCTCCAATAATGTGTGCTTATTAAACACGATTTGGCTGCAACACGATTCATGAATTGTGCACCCTTCGTTATAAAGGGAGCTCCCGTTCACTGTGACATCATTCAATCCCCGGCACCAGCTGATCAGCAAAACCCAACCTCAGGGTCCTCTGCCTCCAAAATGCACTCTCAATGTGTTCAGCTAAACCAGGAATGTAATCCGCTCTGCACACTTTGCAACTGAGCCTGAAACTGGGAAATGTTAGCGAGGTTTGAGAAGATTTGTAGCTCAGGTTGAGATTATGGATGTATGAACCTTCCAGCCCAGCGAGCAAATCTACATCCAGAACTGGGAATTGTAGTCGACATTTAGAAGGAACTTTTTTCAAACCAGGGAAAGAATCGTGGGGTCAAATCTTGGGACGACAGAGTGGCTCAGTGTTTAGCACCATGGACCCGGGTGCAATTTCCACATTGGATTAATTTATGCGTGGAGTTTGCACATTCTCCCTGTGTCTGCATGGGTTTCCTCCAGGCGCTCCAGTTTACTCCCACAGTCGAAATATGTGCTCGTCAGGTGAATTGGCCATTGTGTTAGGTTTGTTAGGGCTTTTGCCCGAAACGTCCATTTTGCTGCACGTTCGATGCTGCCTGAATTGCTGTGCTCTTCCAGCACCACTGATCCAGAATCTGGTTTCCAGCAACTGCAGTTATTGTTTTTACCTCAGGGGTAAATATAGGTTGAGGAATGGATCTGGGTGGTATGGACTTGTTTTGCTGAAAGGCATATTTCCTTACTGTCGGGAATCTATTGTAACTGGAATCCCGCAGTAGCGTCATGTGGTCAGTCTGTTCGCATGCTTTCTGGTGAAGAGCTTGGTGAAAGGTAGAGTGCTGTAGTCAGTAACGGTTGTGTGGAAGATTTACATTTACAGCACTATTACATTACAATATATGGTTTAAAGATTTACATAGACTGTGCTGTTGTTTGTGTTAGGCTGACTAATTTTTATGTTTAGATTTTTCCTGACATTATTGGGTCTTCGCCCCTTACTCTCTTTTACACATAGCCCCTATTATTTATATTGCACCTCTTTCTATAATAGTGTTCCACAGGAACACAGCACCCACGTTATCAGAGAACAACCTGCAATGATCGCTGATCCTCTATCTCCACACCATATTCCTGCTCTGTTCCCATCCCCTTCGTGTCTAACAATCATTATTTATATTCAGTGCCTTGTCTTCCACAGCCTGATCTGGGACAGAACTCCCCAGGTTCACCAGTCTCTGAGTGCAGACACTTTTTCTCATCTCAATGCAGAGTGATCTGCCTGTACATAATACTGTGGACCCTTGTTTCAGACGTCCCAGACAGGGGAATCATCATCCCTGCTTCCATACTGTCTCCTCCGTCAGAGTTTTATATATTTCACTCATTTTCCTACAGCTCATGGAATACAGGTCCAGTCGCCCCAAACTCTGATCCCACAGCAAACCTGTCATCCCAGAGATCAGTCTGGGCATCCTTCACTGCTCTCCCTCAATGTCATCTTTGTCCTTTATTAGGTAAGGACACTAAACCTGCACACAATTCTGCACAATGTTCGAGACGGGGGTCACACCAAGGCCCTGTACAGCTACTCCTTACTCCTGATCTCCTGAACTCAAAACCCCCTGAAATGTTGGTCAACACACCACTTATCTTCTTAACTGCTGTCACCGTCCATAATCAAACAATCACAGAAGAATATAATCTGTACTGTCAGAAAAGCAGTATGATCTACATTAGTCCCACTTTCTTACATGAGATCTGTAACCATAAATGTTATGATACTTCAAGAACGTTTTAATGCTTGTGCGATTACCCCTCACAACTATCTTCTAAGGAAGTTTAATACTAACCCAACACCCTCTGGGTAAAAAAAAAATCAATCCTCATATCTTCTCTAAACCTCAACCCCTTCACTTTAAAAGTGTGCTCTCTTGTTCTTGTCCCTTTGACTAAAAGGAGCAGCTGCTGTATAGCCACCCTGTCCATGCCCCTTGTAATCTTACCCTTCTGAATCAAGTCCCCCTCAGCCTTCTCTGTTCCAATGTAAAAAGCCCGATCTTATCCAGCCTCTTTCCAGAGCTAATATGCTCCATCCCAGGGAACATCCTTATGAATCTCATCTGAACCCCCTCCAGTGCAATCACATCCTTCCTGTAATGAGGTTCCCAGAACACCACACAGTATTCCATCTGTGGCCGTATCAAAGTTTTGTGTAACTCTTATAATCTATATCTGAACGATTAAAGGCTATGCCGACAGTTGCATGTGACTTCTAAACTAACCTATTACTCTTCCTATTGACATTCAGGGATGTGTGGAGAAGCACCCTCTGAGCTTCCTTGTGAGCTGCCATTTATAGAGTCCTCCCCTGTCTGGTTCCTTCTTCCAAAGTTCATCACCTCATAGTTATCAGGGGTTACATTACATCTGCCATTGCGCTGGCGATCTGATCATACCAGATGTATCTTCCTGTAACATAAAACCTTTCTCCTCACTGTCAACCACCCGGATAATCTCTGTGCTCTGGCAGGAGACAGAGAGTACTGGTAGAAAGCTGTTTGTGTGATTGGTGACCAGTCTCCCCTGCGATTCACAGGGACCACCTCCAGTATTTGCCTTTAAATAACCGTTGTTCGTAGCAAACTGCCCGGCTCTCAGGGCAACTCCATACAACCCTGTCACGGTGGATGCTGCAAGCCGTGTCAGAGTGTGGACATAGGTACCACTATTTCGCGTGGGAACAACTCCGACCTTGTACATGGCAGGTACTCATGTGACTCAGCCAACGTTGTCTATCTTATACGTTGCAGGCAAGGATGCCCGGAAGTATGGTACATTGGGGAAACCGAGCAAAGGCTACGACAACGGATGAATGGGCACCGCACAACAATCAACAGACAGGAGGGTTTCCTCCCAGTTGGGGAACACTTCAGTGGTCCAGGACATTCAGCCTCAGACCTTCGGGTGACCATGCTCCAAGGTGGGCTTCAGGACAGGCAGCAGAGAAAAGTAGCCGAGCAGAGGATGATAGCTAAGTTCGGTACCCATAGGGAGGTCCTCAACCGCGACCTGGGTTCATGTCACATTATAGGTGACCACCATTGCACTATATGCACACACACTCACGGATACTTCCACACACACACACACTCACATACACACGGACACACGTACACACAGACGCGCATACAGACACGCACACACACCCTTACAGACAAACACACTCCCACACTCACACATGCACCCCCTCACAGACCTAAGACACTCTGCACTCACTACACACACATACACTTTCTCACACACAGACAGACACACACACAGACAGACAAAGACCCACAGGCACACATATATCTTGTGGGGTGAATTTGTATTTTCAGGGTTACATTGTACTTTGCTCAAAAACTGCATGCATTCATGTAGAACTCTGAGCTCAAAAACTGCATGAGTTTATGTAAAACTCCGTTATCTCACTTTTTAGATTAGAATGAATCTAAACAGTACGGCATAGACAAAGAACACAGGGGGCCAACACCTTCAACATGTTGTCTAGCTATCACCATTGTTAACAGCTAACCCGACAGTGCAACTTTGTAAAACAGGTTTTGTGATTTACACATGAAAGAAGTGAAACTATCACTGTATTCTTACAGATGAAAGGATTAACAGACAATCAAATTTTCAATGTATACTTTCAGTGACATCACACTGTAAACTTTTGCTATAAATTCTGTGTTAAGATTGAGCCCTCCACTATCACCTGATGAAGGAGCGTTGCTCCGAAAGCTAGTGTGCTTCCAATTAAACCTGTTAGACTATAACCTGGTGTTGTGTGATTTTTAACTTTAAAAAACTGTGCCACTGATGCAGTGGTGTGGGGTGGCCAGCAGAGGGTGATATTGTATGGATCTAATCATAAAACTCACTGGCTTGCACTGGTGCCTCACAGCGCCAGGCACCCGTGCTCGATTGCACCCTGTAGCGACTGTCTGTGCGGTGTTTCCCATTCTCACTCTGTCTGCTTGGGTTTCCATTGGGTGTTCTGGTTTCCACCCACATTCCAACAATGTGGATGTTATGTGAATCGGACATGCTAAATTGTCCATAGAGCCCAGGGATGTGTAGGTTAGGGGCAATAGACAGGGGTTAACGTAGGATATCATTTGAACTGGTCTGGGTGGGTTACTCTTCGAAGGGCCAGTGTGTACCTCCCGGATCGAATGGTCTGTTTCCACACTGTAGCGATTGTATGAACTCTATCATGAACAACAGGGACAGACAGAGAGAGAGGATGAGGGAGACTTTCATTCCAATTTCATTCTATTTACTTCAAAACAACATTGCACAGCAATGCAGACAGAGGTACACACAAACTGAGATTCTGCCACGAACACACATAACACATGCACACAGAGATATGCACGTAGATATGGACATTTAAACACGAACATAACCCAACATAACAGCACACACTGTCTCTAATACAGAGAAATAATAACTTTTTTTATTACCAAGTTATCAATGGTCGGTCGGAGAAGACAGGAGAATGGGATTCAGAAATATTTTTGCCGCAATCAAACGTCATGGCAGACTAAATGGGCTGAATGGCCTAATTCTACTCCAGGGTTCATTGCTCATATGATCTTGTGGTGCCTGGAATTGTCTTTCCACAAAGTCAGTGGAGGCTGAATGGTAAGTATTTGATTGAGGAGAGTTAATGGGAATGTGGAGAGGTTTGAGGGGCTGAGTGGGCGATATCTGTTTCGAATTGTCGACTCCTTAGAGTGGGGATTGGTTTGAGGGGAACACATTTTGGGGATTAAGGGCATTCCCATTTCTTCCTGGGACAGGGATGATCGTTTTTCTTTTGGGTTGTTTGATCTGTGATGTTCTCATGGCCAAGGAGCAGTGAAGACTGGGTTACTGAAAACATTCATGGTGGAGTTCCATAGATCTTTGATGATCAACAGAATCCATGTTGATTGGGAACAGACAGGAAGGGGATGTTTAGTTACAATCACATCAACAATGCACATGATGAATGGTGCAGCAGGTGCGAGGGGCTGAATGGCCAGCTGCTGGACCTAACCCATGTGTTTTTCTCTCAAGCAATCGGTAATATTACAGAGGTAAAGGAAGATTACATTCAGCCAGTCAGCATCGTTATAATGAGACAGGAGGAGACCAGTCTGTCCTCTAAGGGTTTACGAAGGAATAGATTGATGTCATTCAGCCCGCTAAGTACATTTCACAGCATAAATGAAGCCATCCAACGTTTCCAGTCTGCTGCCCAGCAACAGGGGAAACTTGGCTAGCTATCAGGGAATAACGATTTGGGATAAATGGTTATTTTCAGGTTGAAAAGTTGTAACTTGGTGGAGTGCCTCAGAGATCAATGTGAGATTATCAACTACTTACAATCTATACCAATGATTTGGATGAGGGGACTGATTGGAGTGGACCTCAGTTAGCTCATTCACCAAGATAGTAATTTAGCTGGATATGGAGACTCTGCAGTGGGAAACAGACAGGGGAAGTTATGAGCAACTCTTTGGCAGAAAATAGTATAATGTGTGGTAAAGGAAATCAGTGCTGTGTTGAACAGAAAAAATACCAGTAACCTACTTGAATGGAGAAACATCGATGAACTCATTGGTACAGAGGGATTTGTATGTCCCGCTACATGAGTCACATAAACATAGTCAGCAGATTCAGCAAGTGATTAGGAAAGTGTATCAAATGATGCTTTTCATGCAAACGTTATTGGGTATAATCATAGGCGTGTTTTACTGCGCCTGTACATGACAATGCTGAGACTACATCGGATATCTTGTTTGGAGTAATGAACCCCTTAACTGAAAGAAAAGCATGTAATTGTTTTGGAAGCTTTCACGGATGTTTCAATTTACTCCTTGCTAGAACGAAGGCCTAATGGAATCATAGCGTCATACATCATGGAAACAGACCCTTCAGTCCAGCTCATCTGCACCGACCAGATATTCCAACTGATATAGTACCATTTGCCAGCATTAGACCCATAACCATCGAAACCCTTCCTATTCATATACCCAACCATTGTCTCTTAAATGTTGTATTTGTACCAGCCTCCACCACTTTCCCTGCCAGCTCGTTCCATACACGCACTACCCTCTGCGTAAAATAGTTATCCTTCAGGTATCTTCTTAATCTTTTCCCTCTCAACTTAACTCACTACCCTGTCGTTTGGACTCCTCCAGCCTTGGAAAATAACCTTGGCTCTTCCCCGCATCCGTGCCCCTCATGGCCTCTACAAGGTCAGAGCACTTCAAGCCTAAGGATGAAAGATGTTCATATTGAACCATATAAGCCCGCGAGAGAGTGTATTGGGGCGTAGCTCATGGATAAGAGAATAAAGCTTAGCATTCAGTTTTAGAAAGCAACATATTCATTTTAACATAGGTACTATGAGGACATGAATTTATTGTACAAAAATTATGCAGACACATATAAACATAACTTCAAGTTATAAATTACAAATCATTCCAAAATGGAGCAGATAACAGGGATGGAGTCATGCAATCAGGGGAATGTTCAACCAGACCTGATATATGGTGTTCGGATTACATTATTGCATGTTTCAGATCAGGCAAGGAGAAAATGTAACCTGTCGTAGAAGCAAACGGTCATTGTTCTATCTCTCCTTGAACTTCTCTACAGCAACATATGCGAGCTGAAAACCGATTAGCCATCTTTAGCACTCTTTGAGGGTTCCTGTTGAGGATTCACTGGAATCTCTCCACTCCCCGCAGAAAAGGGAATTCAGCCAAATCCAACTGTTCGAGGAAGAAACCTCAGTGCTAGCAGTTTCTGTGAGGGGGAATAACTTCAGAGGCAGAATAACAATGGACCATATTCAATTTTGCTTTGTCATGAAATCAACTGTTATTTGGACAATGTGTGTGTATGTGCGTGTATGTGTGCGCGTTTCTGTGTCTCAGATTTATAGAAAAATAAATGTTAATGTACATATTGTCAATGTCCAAACTGTATATCATTTATGTATCCATCGTATTTCGAATAACTTTGCTTTGGTTTTGGATTACTTATTTTTTGAAATTAAAGAAACCTGTCTGACATGTTACTAACATTGAACCTGACTCAGTATGAGACGGATATCAGTTACCAAATTACACACTTGGTTACACTGATAATTTGTTGTGACATCTCGAGGAGTGGGACTATAAAAAGAAACAATGAATCTATAACCTCGGTTGGAACAGGAATAAGGAGAAATTCTCACAAGGCCATTGAGTGGGAATTTTCTACCCTTTTGGTTTGTGGCACCTGTGTGTTTGCATTTATTTAAAGGTGTGTTCGTTAAATATTTGACGGGAAAGTGACTTAAGGAAAATGAACTGCAGATAGGAATGTGGGGCTGAGACGACAATCAGATCAGCCATAACCTTAGTGCCTGCGGGGTCAGGGACCCACTCCAGTTCCTCAGTCTTTCTTTCCCCCATTCCATTCAGCCCCTCAGTCTGCTACACAGGAGCAGTTGAAGACCACTTGTTCCTACTACCTGGTGCATAGAAACAGAGGAGACCATTCAGCCCCTCAATACAGATATGATTTGGTGTGGATTGGAAAACGTTCTTGAGAAAAGAGTGGGTGTTACTGTGAAACAGTCCCGTCCTCTCTCTTTTGAGAGGTTCCCCCGTTCCATTTATTTGTCATGTTGCAGACCTAGATTCACAGTGATTACAGCCCCCATACTGTAACCAGATATTGCTCACAAAATCCTCTGGTCTCTTTGACTACAACATTCCTTCACAGGACTTGCAGAAGAATAACAACAATGAAACTTCCAACAACAGAATGCAAGACCACAAGAAGCACGATAGGTCATTCAGCTCCTACAGCCTGCCTTTCCCTTTAATAGGGTCATGGCTGATCTGCTCTAGGCCCAACTCCCGCAGTGCCTGACGTGTGAAACATCCATCCATCCCTGTATTTCAAGTACCTCAGTAATCTATCTCCTCTCTGGAATAGAGACGTGCCGACGGTCACTCCCCTCTGTGAGAAGGAAACACACCGCACATATACACTGTGACCTTCTGACATCAACGAAATATATGAACACCACGAAAGAATGACTGACACTGTTAACAAGGCAGTATTTGACTGATGATGGTATCAAGCAACCTGAAGAAAATGGAACTTTATGGAGATTAGGAGGAATCTCCCTACAGATTGGAGAGTTTCAGCACAAAGAGGATGGCTGTGGTACTTGAATATCCACCACCTCAGTCCCGGGACAACTCTGCGGGAGATCCACAGCACAAGCATTCTCAGTTTCTCCTCAATGTCTTTCGCCCCATCATAAGCTCAGAGGTGGGGAAGGTCAATGAAGATCTCACAATGTTTAGAATAATGTGTCCTCGCCTCAGCTCTTGTAGCAGTCTGTATCCATATGCAGCAAGACCCAGGCAGCATTCAGGCTTGTGCTGTTCAAATGTCGGTAACATTCATGTAACAGTACTGCTGGACACTGTACATTAAAGGTAAAGGGAAGAGCTCATTCAGCACCTCAAGCTCACTTCACAGGAATGTGAGGAGGTCATTCAACCCATCAACACTATTGGATAAGAATAGGGATAGCCCATTCATCCCTCCTGCCTATTACACAGGAAAAGAAGAAGTCAAACACATTGCGCTGTTAAACAGGAACCAGGGATTGCCCAATCAGGCCCTTGAGCTTCTCCTCTGACACCAGGAGGCGGCCATTCAGCCCCTCAAGCCCCTTGTACAGAAATAGGAGGATGTTATCGACGCCCCAATATGACAAACCAATGAATCAGAGACTGCACGGATAGACTGCTCCATGCTGTTCCACCTGGCTCCATTGCTAATGGTACACAATTGATATATCAGCGTGGTTTGATGACGGTGAAGAGGGAAGACAAAATGTTTCAAGTGAAGTCTCAAAGAAGCATCTTTCATCTCTGAGAAAGTAGCCTGGTGTTCTCTATGGAGGGCAGAAGCTATTGGGAATGGCTAACTTCTTCTGAAGTAAGGCATTGTAACTGCTGACAGATTTGTGAACAATTTGACGCTCAGTGCAGGGTCATACACCAACTGAACATTGAGGTGGTGAGAGTTCGGTCAGCGCCTGAAGCTCTCTCTCAACCAACATGGTAGCTCCACAGAGCTACAAAAACGTCCAAGAAGCACGTATCATGGGGAAAAATGCAATTTCTCATGCCACCAATGTTTTTAAATGGAAATAATGTGTGTTCATCCATAATCTTCAAGTTTCAATGCGATCAACGCTTATTCTCTCACCATGCTACAAATTAAGCATTCATTTCCGTCACAATCGCTTCATGTTACCATCATCCCAGAGATTATTGTGACAAAATAGCTTTGCACTGCCCCTGTGACAAGGCGATCGTTGATTTATATAGGAGAGAAAGTCTGTCCACAATAGCCCAAATACTGCCTCAACAACACTCCACAACTCCGACAAATGATTCATTTTGTAATGAAGGCTGCCATTTCATTTTCTGTCCTGATTAATGGATGCCCTGCATGAATTCTGTTCATGGCCTTTTTCCAAGGACATCCAGATCCTTTTTGCCAAAAGCACTTCCTAAACTCTCACCTTCTAATAATTACATGAAAAGGACCGTATGTGTTGTTCACATTCAAATCACTTCTTTGTGTTACAAATAGCGGTGTTCCACGCACTGGTGCATGTGATACCCAATCCGTCGTGGCCTTCAGTCCAAAGGAGGACCCTAGTCTCTGTGTTTTCTACATCATCCAATTCTCAATCCATGTAGGATATCTCCCACTTACCCAAGGACTGTAACGATATTCACTCACCTGTGTGCAACAGTGTCAACCTTCTCCTGAAAATTTAAATACACCGTCCCCACCAGTTCTCACTCGTCGATGTGACAACCAATATCCTCCATAAACTCCAGTACCTTTTTCAAAGGTAGTTTTCCTGTCCAGAATTCACGTGGACGCTGCTCAATCATATCATTGTTCTCCAATGATCTATTTATGATTAATTATAAAAATTGCTCATAGTTTCCTCACTAATGACATAAACCTATCCCCCAGTTGGTTTTTGATTACACCCTCTGTCCTGTTGTAAATATGTGTGGTCGTAATAGCTGCTTTCCAGACTGCAGTATACTTTACAGAATCGATGGAGCTTTGACCTCCCTCATATAATTAAGGAAAAGGCAGGAAAGAAGGAGGTTATTGATCCATCGTGTCTGCACCAGCTCCGAAAAGAGCTATCCAGCAAGCTCAATTCTCCACCCCTATCTCTGTAGCCCTCGAAATTCATCACTCATCTGGTCCAGCAGCTTACCAACCCTCAACTCAATAAGTTTTTTCCAGTACTTCTACTTTACTAATTCTAAATTTCCTCAAGTTCCTCGCTTTCGCAGTCTCCCTGTTCTCTAATATTTCCAAAAAGATGTTCTGTTGCTTCTTCTGTTTGGACAGAACAAATGTGTGCACCTCACCGGACAGAGATGGCCTCTGTCACCTCGTGAATACGTGAGAGGATGGGACTCTGGCATAATGGATATGTTCCCCATTCCTGCCTGGCAAATTCCGGAATCAAAATGTTTGATGGACATTTTGTGTACAGTCCTCTCCCTGGTGTGAGACTGCACAGCTCTGTGATCTCCTCATTGTTGAAATAAACTGGCTTCACTCTTTGCACTTGGGAAAGGTATACCATTGGGAAATATTTGTGGAAATCCCAGTAAGGACAGTGCAGTGCCTTGCTCCTCCCTATGCAGTCCCTGCAGACTCAGATACACTATAAAATCTATCCCCATACCTTGCACAGAATAGGAACACCAGTCCCTCTAGTCTCCCTGAATGTATGCAGCAGCTGACAACACAAATCCAAGAAAACCATCCAGAGAACCTCCACCAACTTTCTAATGCCTGGAGCAAGTCAATATTTACAAATATGGCACACCCACTCAATGTTGAAAATGCCTATGTCTCCTCTGTTTCTATTCCTGGCTGATAAACTGTTACATTTCTGTGCAGTCCCTGAAATATGAACAGTTCTGCTCTCCATGGAAATAGTTGATATTGGAATTGCACACCGCTATTGATGGTGGAGATGCTGGGGAGGTGATCGTCTAGCGGTATTTTCTCTAGACTATAAATTCTGAGATTTCCACAAATGTTTCCCAATGGTTTACCTTTCCCAGGTAATGACCCAAACCCAGACATTAATCCCGCCACAGCAGATGGTGGAATTTGAATTCAATAAAATATTTGGAATTAACAATCTAATGAAATATTGATGGTTGTCAAAACTAAGAACATCTGGCTCACTTGTGTCTTTCAGGGAAGGAAATTTGCAATCTTCACTGCTCTGGTCTACATGTGATTCCAGATCGTCAGCAGTGGTAGACTCACAAAAGCTCTTTGTAATGGCCAAGTCTGATATTCAGTTATACACTACAAGGTCTCAAAGAAGTGAAACCAGACAGACCTCAGCACTGCCAGTGCACAGCACGTCGAAGTGCAGTGGTTCAGAGTTGCGGTTCCCCCCGCACTTTCTCAAATCAACTCGGAAAGAGAAATAAATGCTGACCCAGCCAACAACACCCATGACCCATTAATGAAGAAAAGAAGATGACCACACCCAGGATGGAGAGATAGAGGGGATAGAACTCCCCTGAAACAGGGACTTCGATATTTATCTACATGGGCATGATACTCAGGAATATGGGAAAAGGTGAAAAATAAATGTAAATGACTTCCCAATTTATTTCCATAACAGCTGATCATCCACAGTCCCTTTGTTTATATTTTTTTGAAGTCTCTATTTCTCCATATATTCAACACAATCCACCAACACATATTACACTATTTCCCAGTTGCTTTCATGACCGATACATGATGAGTGGACTCAAAACTCTGTTTTTCTCTTGACAGAGTCTGTCAAACCTACTCCGTTTCCCCAGCACTCTGTTTCCTTTTGGTTCAGAACCCCAGTATCTTTCTTTGTTTGATTTAACCTGTATTTTTGTTATTTTATGGGACATTGGCGCATCGAGTCCACACTGAACCTCTGCAGAGCATTGCACCCAGACCCACCTCATACCCCATTCATGCATTTCGGACGACGAACCCGACTCCTACCCTGTATCTGCTTCTCCCACAGCTAACGCACCTAGCTGCACATGATGGGTAATTTAGCATGGTCAATTTATTGAACCTGTGTTCACTGTGGGAGGAAACTGAATCTGACAGAGGTGCATAACAGCATGAGAGGTAGGAGCCGAGAGAACAGACAGCAGCTGTTCCCTTTAGTCATAGGGTCAAAAACAAGGGGGAGCACGTTTAAATGAAAGACAAGACATTAAGAGAGAATTTGTGGAATCTGTTTTGAACCAGACGATGGTTTGTGTCTAGAATTTGGGTTGAAACTTTATTGCTGGAACAGCACAGCAGGTCAGGCAGCATCCAGGGAACAGGAGATTCGACGTTTCGGGCACAGGCCCTTCTTCAAGGGCCTGTGCCCGAAACGTCGAATCTCCTGTTCCCTGGATGCTGCCTGACCTGCTGTGCTGTTCCAGCAATAAAGTTTCAACTTTGATCTCCAGCATCTGCAGACCTCACTTTCTCCTTTGTGTCTAGAATGCATTGCCTGAGAGGGTGGATAAGAAAGGAAACCTCACAAACTTTATAAAGCACTTGTATGGGCATTGGATGGTGCAGACTCAATGGACCTTGTCTTTAATACAAGATTTCATGTGGTGGCAGCCATGAAAGCTCTGACATATTCTGAAGCAGCAACCAATGAGACTTGTTGGTTTGTTCCATCGGACTGTGCTCAGTAAGTGGCAAGACTACAAATCAGCATCATCCCAAGGAGTATCAGTACATACTCAACCTAGGACAGCCCAGACATCTCTGAAAGCATCCATGTGAATTCACATGCTCAGTGCAAGAATCGCCCAACGACAGTATCAGCATTATTTCAGCTGTTTGACCCCATTATTTTAAGGACATCAATAACATAGAAACAGACTTTGCTTCATTATTATATAGACTTCTCATGTAAGGTTGTTATTTCTCTGAAAATTAATAAATTCCTTCTCATATATTTGCATTGACAAAAAGTTCATTTTCCTGCGAGCGGCTTGTGTAACACTCCATCCACCAGCAGTAATATTTTCTCCCAGCTAAACCAGCACATAAGGTGCACAGCTGGCACTCCCTAAAAATAGCCACTTGGATGGACCAACACCAACAGGACTGGAACATCTCAATGGCAATTAATGCTGGTCTAGCTCCATTAAAATCCCAAATGAACTAAAAACACAATTTGATTTTCTAATAATTATGAAACAATGAGGACATCTTATTGATCCAATGAGTTTGTCGCTGTCGTTGATGTTGTGTGCAACCATTTCGTGCATAAATTGAAAGAACAAAAAAGCTTAGATCACAGATACAAGGTAACGCAGCATTTAAACGCAAAATGCCAGGGAATAGTAGACTATAGATCTTCAGGAAACTGGAAACAATGTAGTTTGTTGTTTTCTGGCTGGCATAGATGTATTCGGCTGAAAGGCCTGTTTGCATGCTTTCTGGGTCTAATTGTTGGAAACAAAGAATGAAGTCTCACTATTTCCACAGCTTGTGAGCATCAAATAGTGAGGAATACAATCTCCAAGGGCACACAGGATTTGAAGCTATATCATTCTCCCTTCACTATCAAATTGTTAAGAACCCCGTTTCTCTCTTTGTAACATCCCTGTTAGTGTTCCTGCACTACAAAACCCCTGGGGTTTATCACTATATTCTGAATAGAAATTAAACACAGGCAACAGAATGCTGGCCTTGGTAATGAAACACACCTCACAAGAACAACTGAAAGGAATCTTTCTGTATTAATGTTATCCATTCGACCCAATCTGATTTCTAAAGCAGATTCAAGAAAGGCTTTCCCTTTGTCCTATACTCCTGACCACTCTACAACATCATGAACCTTTCCTGAGTGCTTTTGAGTGCCATTTAAAAGTCACATATGGAAAGCTGTGCCCAATAATTTGAAAGGAAAAGTCTTCATGTTCATGACAAGCGCGTCATATTTTTTTCAGTATCTAAAGACAACAGGAATGTAGAAACTAGCATCAGGAGTAAAGAATCAAAACAGCTCCGTCATGCGATAAGGTCGTGGATGATCTGATTGTGACCTCGATCACACATTCCTCGTTTGCCCTTACAACGTTAGTGCATCACTCTGAGTCAAGAATCTGCCTGCTTCTGCCTAAGGGATATTCAATGACTTATTCTCCGTCGCTATCTGAGAAGAGAATTCCACAAAGACACAACTCTCTGAGAGGATTACTCCAAAATCACCATCTTCTTAACAGAGACATTCTTCAGTTTTATAATCCATCCAATCATGGTAATCTCTCACACAAGCTGAAGCATTGTCTCAGAATTCAACTTGAAAGACTACTTGGAATATACTGGGGTTTAACAAGATCACATATTGTTTGCCTAAACCCCAGCAGATCCAGGGCCAGGAAGCTCAAGATTTCCTCTATAGATAAACGCTCCTTACAGGAGTCAGCTGAATGAATCTTTTATGGATTGCATTTCATATCATTGTGGCCATCGCTCTCTCAATGTGGTTATACCACTACATTGTAAACCTGTAGAAAATCGGCCCTACTTTTAAGCGTATTCTGTATCAGAAAGTTTCAACATTTATCTTACCTCCCTAGAAATTTGATGTACACGTAAAGTTTTTATTTTGTAATCCAAGTGCCCGCTTCCTCTGTGCCTCAAGACAATCTCTCCACTCTGTTTACATTCAATTAGCCAATATTTTTGAGCACAGACACATTTTACCTACTATGTTCCATGCACCAATATTTGGCTATTCACTTGACCCACCTTAATCTCTTTATAGACTCATATCCTCTTCATATCTTCCTTCTCTAACAGTTTCAACACGTTGTATTCTTCACTAATACAGACAGAATATTTGACCAATGTGGTGATATTGCGAAGTAACTTAAAATTAAACATTTTTACTCATGTCTAAACTATAAATTTGAGACAATGCTAAAGTGTTTTGCAGTTCCATCACTCAGTTCCATTGCTCAAAACAAAGTCAGATAGTGTGGAGTGTGTGTGGGTCGAATTGAGCAACCGCAAAAGAAAAAAAACCATAGTTGGAGTCATGTACAGGCCTATGAATAGTAGTCAGGAGCTGGGGCACATGATACACCAGGAGATAGAAAAGATGTGTAGGAAAGGCAAAGTTACAGTGACTGGGGTGATTTCAATATGCAGTTGTACTGGGAAAAGCAGTGGTAGTGGTTTGCAAGGAAAGGAATTTGTGGAATGTCTACGAGATTGCTTTTTGGAGCTGCTTATGGTGCAGGCAACGAGGGAACGGGTAATATTCGACTTAGAGTTGTGAAGTGAGGCAGCCTTGATAAGGAAGCTTAAGGTGAAGGCAGTGATCATAATATCATTGAAACTACTCTTCAATTTGAGAAGGAGAAAGTAGAATCGGAGTTAATATTTCAACTGAATAAAGGCACCTACAAAGACATGAGGGATGAGCTGGGTAGAATTGACTGGGAGAGGAGTCTAGCAGGAAAGATAGTAGAATAGTCATGGTGGGAGTTTCTCGGAGCAATTTAGGAGTCACAGCAGAGATTCATCCCGAGGTAGAATATGAATTGTACAGGGAGGATAAGGCAACCATGGATGACTGGGACAGTCATGGCTAGGGTTAAAGCAAAAGACAAAGCAGATATCATGGCATATGGCAGTGGGAAACCAGAGGATTTGGAGGCTTGCAAAGACGAACAGGGGGCAACAAAATAAGGAATAAGGAGGGAGAAGATTAAATATGAGGGTAAGCTCTCAAATGATACAAAGGATGACTATCAGGGTTTCTTTAGATATATAAAGGGCAAAAAAGAGAAGCAGAAGTGGATATTGGACCACTGGAAAATGACGCTGAAGAGATAGTCGTGTGGAACAAATAATAGATAAAACACTGAATAATTATTTCACGTCAGATTTCACGGTGGAAGACATGAATAATATCCCAAAAATTCAAGAGTGAGGAGGCTGAGCTGATTAGGACAAGCTGCTCGAAAAACTGAATGGATAAATAACCTGGATGGAGACATTAATGGTGATCTTCCAGGAATCTCTAGAATCAGGGAGGGACCCAGAAGACGAGAAAATTTCGAACGCGACACCCCATCTTTAAATAGATATTTTTATTGAAAAAAGATGATTTTTGAATTTTTTTGCAAAATTACAAAAATAGTACAAACTAGTCGCTCAGGTGCCATGTGAGCCCTTTGAAGTATCTTCAATTGGATAGCCTGAGTTCTGTTACAATATAATAATAACTCCATTATAGAATTTAAAAACAAACTACTAATCTATTCTACAAACTATCAAAACATAAATTAGGATATTCTGCATTACTAGCAATAAGCAAAAGGAGAAACGAAAATAAATAAGTAAATAAATAACTAGGTACATATTCAACATAAATTTCTATCAGGTCATAACTGTACCCGTATTTATACGGGATTCCTCCTCCCGAACCAGCCAGAACCATCCCCACGGCTATGCAAAGGCCCAGAACCATGTGGCTGCTAAATTGTTGTCAATGTAGTTCAAAAAGGGCTGCCATGTTCTATAAAATAATTAGTTTTTTGGTGCACCATATTCATAAGGAAGTCAAGGGGGATATATTCCATAATTATGCTATGACAATTGAAAGTCCTGGGGGACCTTCGGATACCCAATTCGGTAAAATGTTTTTCCCTCACACAAAAGGAAAGGTTGGTGAATAATTTCTTCCCGTATATATCAAAAGAGAGGAAATTTAGGGAGCCCAAAAGTAGAGACACTGCGTCCAACCCAATATCCGTACCCAAAATCTTTGCCAAGGCATTCGCTTCTGTGTCCCAATACCTGCAGATCTTATGGAATGTCTACTGACAATGCCTGAGAGGACCAACCTTTATTTTGCATATAGAACACATTGGAGATGCTCCTACCTTGAACTTTGCAAGTCGCTCAGGTGCCATGTGAGCCCTATGAAGTATCTTCAGTTGGATAGCCTGAGTTCTGTTACAGACAGAGATCTTCCTGGCGTTGTTCCAGTTGTCCTCTCACATCTCTAACGAGATTTCCATCCCCAATTCTTGACTCTAGGTTTGATATAACCGTTTTGCTTGGGAGGCCTCAATATCTAACCAGATTGATTGTGGTTCACAAGAAAGCCAGTCAGCTATATAAGGTAATAGAGAGTTCAATTCGTACCTCCTGAAATTCCGAAAATCCAGCCCACCCCTTACTTGTGGAAGCTGGAGCTTTTCTAATTTAATAAGGGGCCGTCTATGACTCCAAATAAAGGAGCCGAGCCAACCATAAAGGTTACACAGTGCCTGTCCCGGCAGCATCAGGGGGAGCATTCTCATAGCGTATAAAACCGAGATAGGATATTCATGTTGACCAAAGCTACTCTACGTAGCCAGGATATCGGGAGATCTTCCCAGCGTTGAAGGTCCTATCTTATTTTCTCCAATAAATGTGTATAATTGGCTTTATACAGCTGACCAAATGCCGGAGTATTAAAAATACCTAAGTAAAGAAAACCTTGTAGTGACCACCGAGAGGGGAAGTGGGATCCATCCGGAAAAGTGGATATACTGGCAAGACCTGCCAGCGGCATGGCCTCCAATTTCATAAAAGTGCTTTTATAACCTGAGAACATACCAAATAATTTAATCACTTGAATTAAGTGGGGCACAGATGTCAATGGATCATTTAAGAAAAGGAGTACATCATCCGCATAGAGAGTAATTTTGTGCTTATCCGATCCAACCTGCAGAACCATATTACGGTCAGCTCGTATAGCTTCCACCAGCAGCTCAATCACTAGCGTAAATAATAATGGTGAGAGAGGGCATTCCTGATGACAACCTCTGCCAACGCTAAAGCTATCCAAACTTAATCCATTGGTGATCACCGCTGCTTTGGGATCATTATATAATAACGTAATCCATTTAGTAAAGGCCTCTCCAACACCAAACTATTCCAGCGCATAAAAGAGATATGACCATTCTACCCGATCGAATGCCTTCTCTGCCTCTAGAGAGACAACTAATCCTGGTATCGCTCCCTGCTGGCAGGCTTGTACCATGTTGAAGACATCTAATGTTATTAGTTGATTTGCGACCCTTTATACACCCTGTCTGGTTCTCTTTTATACTGAATGGTAAAACACTCTCCAGTCTTAATACCAACATTTTTGAGAATATTTTAAAATCCTCATTCAAAAATGATGTAGGTCTATATGAAGAGCAGTCATCTGGGGCCCTTCCCTTCTTAAGAATGAGAGAAATATTTACTTCTCTCAGAAATGACGGGAGGCAGCCCTGACTATGTGAATAATTATACCTATTTATAAGTGGCCTGGCCAATTACCCAATAAATTCTTCATAAAACTCAGCCTGGAATCCGTCTGGTCCGGGCGCTTTGCCACTCTGGAGGTGCCTCACTGCCCCCTGTACATCCTGGGTTGCCAGGAGACATTCAAGGACAACACCTGCTCCGAGGCTAGGCCCGGGAGGGCCAGATTCTATTTAAAAATACTCTCTTTTCTTCATTCTATCCTCTCAGCACTTTGACCTATCCAATTCGAAATAGAACTTTCTAAAGGCTGCATTGATCATTTTATGATCACATTTCAGGGCACTGGCACTCTTTCTAATAGACTTAATTCCTTGGGGAGCCTTTTTCCTTCTGGCAAGGTATGCTAGATACTTGCCAGGCTTGTCACGGTAATCCAATAATCTCTGCTTCACAAATAATAACTCCCTCTTTGCTGTTTGAGTAAGTGTGGTATTCAAAGTTGCTCTAAGGGCTGTGATCCACTGTAGTTTAGTATTGGAGGGACTATACACATACGCTGTCTCACCCGCCTTCTTGCGAGCCTCGAGCAGACACTGTTGTTCTCCCTTTTGTATTTTCCGGATCACAGTATATGAGATAATCAAACCTCACACATATGCCTTAGCAGTCTCCCACATCACCGAAGAGTTACCGGCCATGCCTGAGTTGATATCCCAGATGGTTTTAAATTCCTGGGAGAAATATTTTATGAATTTATTATCCTTCAATAGGAAATGGTCCATACCCCAATATCGGGAAGCTATCTCATCGGGAAGCAGGTGAGTCCCCCAGAGCGGCCGCAGACGTCTGTCTTGCTGTGGAAGTGGGGGAGGGATTCCTCCCTGTTGTGAACTGCGAGAGAGTTTACCTTTGGTCATTTTAAAACACGTCAAATTGATAACGTTTGATGCAGAATGGCCAAGGCTGCTGGGTAAAAACTATTTTAAACAATTTAACAGGTGAGGTGAGGGTGGGTACCCCATTTTGCCCGAGTCTTGGGCAGAGCCCTGCAGAATCAGACCTACTGGATCGCCGCCATCTTGGATATCCCTGATACCCTGCTTGAAAGGGGAATAAGGCAAAAGACAGAAAATTACAAACTGACCAGCCTAACCTCGATCGTGGGTAAGTTCCTGGAATCCATTGCGAAGGATGAGATCTCTGAATGTTTGCCAGTGTCGGGCGAAGTTAGTGTAGTTTCATCAAGGGGAGGTCATGCTAGTGAATCTGTTAGAATTGTTTGAGGATGTAACAAGCACGTTAGACCAAGGAGAGCCAATGGATACTATCTATCTGGATTCAAGAAAGACGTTGACAAGGTGCCTCACAGGAGGCTGCTGAGTAAGATAAGAGCCCATGGTGTCAGAGACAACATACTAGTGTGTACAGAAGCTTGGCTGTTTAGCAGAAAGTAGAGAGTGGTAATAAAGCGGTCCATTTCAGGATAGCAGCCGAAGACAACAGATGCTCTGGAAGGGAACCACAACTTTTTACTTTGTACATTAATGATCTAGATGAAGGAACTGACGGCACACCGGCGAGGTTTGTAGATGATGCAAAAGTAGGTAGAGGGACAGGTATCATTGAGATGGCAGGAAGTCTGCAGAAGAATTTAGACAGGTAAAGAGGGTGGGCAAAGAAGTGGCAGATGGAGTACAACTTGGGAAATTACGAGGTAGAAGAGAGGGATGGACTATTTTATAACTGGGGAGAAAATTCAGAAGTCTGAAGCACAAAGACTTTTGCGAGTTCCAGTCCAGTATTGCGTTACGGTAAACGTGCAAGTTGAGTCAGTAGTTAGGGAGGTGTTGCATCCGCCGCTGTCTTTGAAATCTTATATTCAGCAAAAGAAATGAGTCAACTCTTAAAAACAATAATATTTATTTATTGAACACAATTAATATTAGAACAATGAATCGTATTATAACATAATGAAAAACACTACAAGCTATCTTATGGGTTAACTTAACTTTGGATGATCACATACCACCCCACAAGAAGTTGACCGGATTCCACGTGGTGAAGTCTTCTTGCTCTTCTGAGGGTCTTGCAGGTGTCTTCTCTTTCAGTGGGTGTTCTCGAGCTACCGCTCCCTGAGGGGTTTTGCAGCGATTCTTATCCTTCCAAGTCCTCACGTCTGTTTGGGAGTGTGTGGTGTGTGGAGGATCTGCCAATGGAATGAGCAGGTTCATTTACCCTGATCAATCAGTCCCAACATAGGGTTGTCACATTGATGGCCCAAGGGCGAATTTCCATTGTCCCATTCAGGTCCAACTTCAGGTTGGTATTACAGGGTCTGTCGCTGTCAGGTTTGTTCGCAAACCATCTGTGGGTAGCTGCAGCCTGTCTGGATTCTGCCGCATGTGGATTAACACAGAGACTTTAGTCAAGGCTGGGATCCATTTCCCAGCATGCTTTAATTATTGTTCATTTGTGTAACTCCATGTTAAATTTATTATTGCCCATCCTAAGATTATTCTTTCAGGTGGTCCATCTGGTCAGAAAGGCAAATACAGTGATGGCATTTATTTTGAGAGGACTTGAATATTAAAGCAGCAATGGATTTTTGAGGCTGAATAAGACTCAGGTTAGACGACATTTGGAGTATTGTGTACCGCCCCGGAGCGTGTTCAGAGGAGCTTCATAAGAATGGTCCTAGGAATGAAAAGCTTAACATATGACGTCTCTGGGTCTATGCTCGCTGGAGTTTATAAGGATGAAAGAGATCTAATTGAAGCATACAGAATACTGATTGCCTGGTCAGAGGAGATGTTGGTAAGATGCTTCCACTGTTAGGAGAGAAAGGACTCAAGGACACAACCTAAGAGTCAAGAGAAGATCTTTTAGAACGGAGTTAAGGGGAAATGTTTTCAGCCTGAGAGTGGTGAGTCTATGGTAAGGATGGCAGTTTGCTTCCCAAAATGACATTAGTGAACCAGGTGAGTTTTGCTAGGCAATCGATTCATAACCACCATCAGTCCCTTAAATCCAGATTTGAAGTCAAGCTCCGCCACATGCTGTGGCAGGATTTGAACTCAGGTCACTCGAACATTATCTGGGTTTATCACGTAAGAATTCAGCCATAACACCACGAAGCCATTGACTTGCACAATCCTCCACAGTGTGACTAACTTGCGCAGTGTGACATGCTCTGTGATTTGCCTTCAAGTTATCCTGGACTTCCTTATCAGGATATGGATGATTGTTCCCGTTATGCAATTCCCCTTCGGTCTTTAGTATCTCCCTAATTTTTTGCTAAATCTCTTCAGCTGTCCTGCCTTAGAATGTTCTTTTCTCCCCCGAGTCCACCACAGCCAAATCCATCCTTAGGCCAGTATAAGTATCATTGCCTAACACTAAAACTCTCATGTATGACTCAGTCTTCACTCTTTCAATCTGAATGTAAAACTCCAGCATGTTGTGGTTACTCCTTCCAAGGCAAAGCTCATCCACCAATTGTTTCTTGTTACATAATATCAAATCTAAATTAGCCCATTCTCTGGTTGGTTCTATGACATCCTGCTCTCAGAAATAATCTCTCATACATTCCATGAATCTTTATTCGAGGATAGCCTTGTCAAGTTAATTAATAGAGTCAATTTGCATGTTCAAACCAGCCATAGTTATTGTTGTGGTCTTGTTAAAAGCCCTCACTATTTTCTACTTCAGAAGTACTTTGGGGGACAGTGGCTGAAAATTACTCTTCCCAAGAGGTTTCTTCTTTTGCCTTTTATTTGCACTGAGACAGATTTCGAATATATTGTGGTACAAAACACTTTGAAAAGGTCTGAGTTCCCACTCGGACGAACAAATGTTTATTTTCTTTACACTAACCACATTTCACAGTAAATATCGAGGATTTAAGAGGGCTAAAAGTGGTCATGAGATATCTTCACCAAACAGGGTTGAGTAAAATCCCAAAAGCTTTTATTCATATATAAGGAGCTAAAGGCTAACTAGAGAAATGTTTGGCCCACACAGGAACAAAGGACGAAAGTAATGCGTGGAGTCAGAGAAAATGGGTTAGATTCTTAACGAGTACTTTGCATCGGTATTCACCAAGGTGAGGGACATGACGCATATTGAGGTTCGGGCTAGATCTATGAGTACTCTGGGTCAAGTCGGCATAAAGGGGGAGGAAGGTTTGCATTTTTTAAAAGGTTTACAAGCCTCCAGGTCCGGATGGGATCTACCACACGTTTCTGAGGGATGTGAGTAAGGAAATAACTGGGGCTTTAACATATATCTTTGCAGGACCCTTGAACATGGAGTATGTCCCAGAGGACTGAAGAATTGCTAATGTTGTCCCCTTGTTTAAGAAGGATAGCGGGGATAATCCAGGTAATTGTAGACAGGCAAGCCTGACATCAGTGGTAGGGAAGTTACTGAGGATATACTGAGGGACTTGTGCAAGGCGTCTTATAAGATTATACATGGTAGGCTGAGGGAGAAGGTGATGTCGCATGGGGTTCCGGGTATTTTATCCAGATGGACAGAGAACTAGCAACAGGAGACAGAGAGTAATAGTGGAAGGGGATAACACAAAATGGAGATCTACGACCAGTGGTGTGCAACAGTGATCTGTGATATACAGCAATGATTTGGAAGAAAGTATCAGTAGCCTGATCCGCAAGCTTGCAACAGCACCAAGATTGGTGGAGTAGCATCTAGCGAAGGGGACTGTCAGCAGAATATAGATAGATTGGAGAGATGGGTACAGAAATGGCAGACGAAGTTCAATCTGTGCAAATGTGTGCAATGCATTTTGGAAGGTCCAATTCAAGAGCAAACAATACAGTAAATGGAAAAGTTGTGGGGAAAATTGACGTGCAGGGAGATCTGGGTGTTCAGGTCCATTGTTTCCTGAAGGTGGCAATGCAGGTCAGTAAAGTGGTCAAGAAGGCATACGGCATGCTTTCCTTCATTGGATCAGGTGTTGAATACAAGCGCTGTCAGGTCATGTGACAGTTCATTGGATTTTGGTTTGGCCGCATTTGGAATGCTGCATATAGTTCTGGTCACCACATTACCAAAAGGATGTGGATGCTTTGAATAGAGTGCGGAGTAGGTTCACCAGGATGTTGCCTGGTATGAGGTGCTGGTTATGAAGAAAGACTGAGTAGATTAGGATTATTTTAATTGTAAAGGCAAAGGTGGAGGGGGGACCCGATTGAGAACTACATAATCAAGAGAGATAGAGACAAAGTGGATAGCAAGAAGCGTTTTCCCCATATTGTGGAACTCAATTACTAGGGGACAGGAGTTCAAAGTGAGAGGGGAAAGGTTTAGGGCAGATATATGTGGGAGGTTCTTTACACATAAGGTGCTGGCTGCCTGGAACGTGTTACCAGCAGAGGTGGTAGGGGCAGGAACAAAACGGCACCTAAGATATGTCTGATAGATACATGAATGGGCAGGGAGCAGAGGGTTCCAGACGCTTAGAAAGTACGTGGCAAGTTAGGAAAATAGGAGGATCTGTTTCTGTGTTGGAATTTGTTTTCTCTTTCTCACTCATTCTAAAAAAGACAAGTTTTCAACTTAGTGTATGCTACAATTTAATAACATAAACTATTTATTTAACAGTGCATGTCAAATTATTGTCATTTCTAAATTACAGTCATAGAGTCAAAAAGATGTACAGCATGGAAACAGACCCTTCCGTCCAACTCGTCCATGCTGACCAGATATCCAAACCAAATCTAATTCCACCTGCCAGAGCTCAGCCCAAGTCCCTCTAAACCCTTTCTATTCATATACCCATCCAGACAACATCTAAATGTTGCAATTGTACAAACTTCCACACTTGCTCTGGCAGCTCATTCCATACACAAACTATCCTCTGTGTGAAAATGTTGCCCCTTACATCTTTTTATATTTTTCCTTCCCAACCTATGCCCTTTAGTTCTGGACACCCCACACCAGGGAAAAGACCTTGTCTATTTCCACATTCATGCCCCTTATGATTTTATAAACCTCTATAAGGTCAACCGTCAGTCTCCAACGTTCCAGGGAAAATAGTCCTAGCCCATTCAAACCCCAGCTATAGCTTAAACCCTCCAACCTTGGCAACATCCTTGTAAATCTTCTCAGAACCCTTTCAAGTTTCACAACATCCTACCGATAGGAAGGAGTACGGAATTGCACACAACATTCCAAAAGCGGCCGAACGAATGTCCTGTACAGCTGCAACACAACCTTCCAACTCCTGTACTCAATGCTCTGACCAATTAAGTGAAGCATACCAAATGCCTTCTTCACTAACCTGCCTCCCTGTGACTTTACTTTCAAGGAACAACGAACCTGCACTCCAAGGTCTCATTGTTCAGCAACACTCCATTGGACCTCACCATTAAGAGTATTAGTGCTGCTAAGATTTGCTTTCCCAAAATGCAGCATCTCACATTTAGCTAAATTAAAATCCATCTGCCACTCCTCATCTGATTGGCTCATCTGATCAAGTTCCTCTTGTAATCTGAGGTAACCTTCTTCGCTGTCCACAATACCTCCAATTTTAGTGTCATCAGCAAATTTGCTAACTATACCTCTTATACTCACATGCAAATCATTTATATAAATGACGAAAAGTAGTGGACCCATTCCGATCCTTGTGACACTCCACTGGTCACATGCCTCCAATCTGAAAAACAACCCTCCACCGCCTCCCTCTGTCTTCTACCTTTAGCCAGTTCTGTATCCAAATGGCTACTTCTCCCTGTATTCCGTGAGATCTAACCTTGCTAACCAGACTCCCATGGGGAACCTTATCGAATGCCTTACTGAAGTCGATATGGATCATGTCCACTGCTCTGCTCTCATCAATCCTGTTTGTTACTTCTGCAAAAAACTCAATCAAGTTAATGAGACATGATTTCCCACGCACAAAGCCATATTGACTCTCCCTAATCAGTCCTTGCCTTTCCAAATACATGTACAACCTGTCCGTCAGTATTCCCTCCAATAACTTGCCCTCCAATGACATCAGTCTCATTGGTCTACAGTTCCCTGGCTTGTCCTTACCACATTTCTTAAATAGTCGCACCAAGATCGCCAACCTCCAGTCGCTGGCATCTCATCTGTGACTATCAATGGTACAAGTGTCTCAGTAAGAGGCCCAGCAATCAATTCTCTAACTTCCCACAGAGTTCTAGGTTACACCTGATTGATCAGCTCCCGGGGAATTATCCAGTTTTATGCGTTTCAAGATATCCAGCACTTCCTCCTCTGTAATATGGGCATTTTCAAGATGTCACCATCTATTTCTCTGTGGACCTACATCTTCCATGTCCTCCTCCTGAGTAAACACTGATGCAAAATACTCATTTAGTATTTCCCCCATCTCCTGCTGCTCCAACACAAAGGCTGCCTTGCTGATCTTTCAGGGCTCAATTCTTTCCCTATTTACCCTTTTGTTCTCAATGTATTTGTAAAATCCTTTTGGATTCTCCTTAACTCTATTTGCCAAAGCTATCTCATGTTCCCTTTTTGCTTTCCTGATTTCCCTCTTTAGTATACTCCTCCTGCCTTTATACTCTTCTAAGGATTCACTGTATCTATCCTGTCTGTACCTGTCATATGCTTCCTTCTTTTTCTTAACTAGACCCTCAATTTCTTTAGTCATTCAGCACTCTCTATACCTACCAGCCTTTCCTTTCATCCCAACAAGAATATACTGCCTCTGGACTCGCGTTATCTCATTTCTGAAGGCTTCCCATTTTCTAGCCGTCCACTTACCTGTGAACATCTGCCGCCATCAGCTTTTGAAAGTTCTTGCCTCATATCGTCAAAATTGGCCTTTCTCCAATTTAGAACTTCAAATTTTAGATCAAGTCTATCCTTTTCCATCATTATTTAAAAACTAATAGAATTGTTGGCAAATAGCTGATGATCACATATTTCATGTGAGAAATTAAATTGATTGATTATATGTAAATGTGTAAGAGTTATAATTCTGTGTTGTGGTTCTGTTCGCCGAGCTGGGAATTTGTCAAATAGTTATAATTCTATTTGATTGTTCAATCATTTACTCATTCTGAATATGCAATCTGTCAGTGGTCAACCACTTTGCAAATGATAGAGCGACAATATATGCATTTGAGTACTGACATTCAATGTGTAATTGTGATCACCAAAATAGTCAGACAACATGTTCTTTATCGATACAAAAGAAAATGTGCATTCTTTACTTTTGAATCAGAAAAGGTTGTTCATTGTATAGATTTTAATTCCATCAATATAGAATCTACTTAATTGGTTTCAGAGATAATGTAGTCATTGTCCAGTTAAATAATTGTAGTTCATATTTTATTATTGCCCCATTCAAAAATATGGCAAGATCCTGATCATTTTTCAGGTCAGTAAACCCATCACTTTACATCATGACCGACATTAAAGTGGATTCCAAACGGCCTGAATTCGGGTACAGTGCTACTGGACCTCACAGCTGCCTGTGGCACTCAGTAAGACACTGGCCTGATCCTGAATCTGTCCAGAGAGTTTCCAACCTGGGTCAGGACAATCATTCAAACATTCCCTCACAGAGAATCATTTGGAATTCACCTTGAGCAGGAGGAAACTAATCAACAGGCTATCACTGCTCTCAGTGTAGGTATAAATGCTGTATAAATTAGACACCAGTGACTGACCAGGAACCAGGTCTTACAAATTCATCCTAGGTCAGAGACTGGCCCATGGAGCAGATCAACAACCACATCAAGTTAGACCCCATCTACCACCCCATGAACAAAGGAACAGGAAGTGACTTCACCACAGGAATTAACATCACCACCCAAAGAAATCCGAACATATAAATAGAAAGCAGGAATTTTCAGCATTGCTTCACATGAAGTCCACTGAAGATATTACCTAGTAAGGTAATGAAATGTCTGGAAATGACCCTTACAGCTCAGCGAGCAAACCTCTATCCAAAACCTCAACCTGAACTACAAATCTTCTGAAAACTTGCTATAACCTGCGGTATACCCAATCTGACACAGGGGATTTACTTATTCTTATGTTTGTACTTCAATCAGTCTGTACGTCTCTTCAACATTTCGACACCCTGTCCAACCAACTGATTGACTGCTTTCCATTTCAGTGCAATACACAGTGCTGCATTCCTGAGAAAGTACAGTTCTCAATGTCCTGTGAATCACAGAATGAAAAGAAAAGGAATGCACCAATGCCTTCCTGATGAAGGGCTTATGCCCGAAACGTCGAATCTCCTGCCCCTCGGATGCTGCCTGACCTGCTGTGCTTTTCCAGCACCACACTTTTTGACTCTGATCTCCATCAACTGCAGTCCTCAGTTTCTCCACTACTGAGGGCTGTCCCCTCTGTACACTGAGGGTGGAATTAACCATCAGAAACTCATTGTATGTGGAGCTGACTGCTCAGTTCTGAAAAGTTGCAATTGATGAATACATTTTTTTAAAAATGAAATTATAATTCAACAAATATTCATTCAGTGCCAAAATTACAATTTTGATTCATGGTTTGGTTTGCCTGATAAGAAATAGTGAATTCCTGAAGAACTCAGAGGTACAGAGTATTCCAAGTGTTATATTCCAGCTTATGTTAATGCTGGGAATATTATCAGACAGTCTGATGTGATGAGGGAATGAGTTGACATGTGGAGGTTTGACATTTTTGCCATCACAAAGACGTGTTTGAGGGCGGTCAGGGCTCGCAACTCAAAATTCTGTTATACTGTAAAATATGGGCAGGAAAGGAGAGGGTGTTGAAGAGGGGGTTGTCTCGCATTGTTCATTAAGGAGTTAGTTTCAGCTGTAAGGACAGATGAATTTCTTGGAAGTATCTTCAAAGGAGGCTTTGTCGGTCGAGATTAGGATCAAAACGATGACAGAACACACTGCCAGGGATATTATATAGAGGCCCCAGAAAGATGAAAATACAGGAGCAGATATATAACCAATTCACTGAGGTGTGTAAGAAAGCAATGCCAGAGATGTTACAGAGATAGCAAAGCAAGGCCGGAGATGCCACAGAGAGAGGAAAGCAACGCTGGAGATATTAGAGACATAGAAAAGAAAGGCTGGAGATGTTACAGAGAGAGGAAAGCAAGGCTCTAGATGTTACAAAGACAGGAAAGCAAGGCCGGAGATATTACAGCGATAGGAAAACAAGGTGGAGATGGTACAGAGATGGGAAAGCAAGGCTACAGATGACCGAGAGATAGCATGGCCTCTGCATGCTAGATGGAAATGTGTTCCTGGAAAAGCGCAGCAGGTCAGGCAGCATCTAGGGAACAGGAGAATCGACGTTTCGGGCATTAGCCCTTCTTCAGGAATGAGGAAAGTTGGTCCAGCAGGCTAAGATAAAAGATAGGGAGGAGGGACTTGGGGGAGGGGCGTCGGAAATGTGATAGGTGGAAAGAGGTCAAGGTGAGGGTGATAGGTCAGACTGGGGTGGGGGCGGAGAGGTCGGGAAGAAGATTGCAGGTTAGGAAGGCGGTGCTGAATTTGATGGATTTGACTGAGACAGGCTGGGGGGAGGGGAAATGAGGAAACCGGTGAAATCCGAGTTCATCCCTTGTGGTTGGAAGGTTCCTAGCCGGAAGATGAGGCGTTCTTCCTCCAATCCTCGTTTCGCTGTGGTCTGACGATGGAGGAGTCCAAAGACCTGCATATCCTTGGTGGAGTGGGAGGGGGAATTGAAATGTTGACCTACAGGGTCGTTGGGTTGGTTTGTCCGGGTGTCCCAGAGGTGTTCTCTGAAACGCTCCACAAGTAGGCGGCCTGTCTCCCCAACATAGAGGAGGCCACATCGGGTGCAAAGGATGCAATTGATGATATGTGTGGAGGTACAGGTGAATCTGTGGCGGATATGGAAGTTTCCTTTGGGGCCTTGGAGGGAGGTGAGGGTGGAGGTGTGGGCGCAAGTCTTGCACCTCCTGCGGTTGCAGGGGAAGGTGCCGGGAGTGGAGGTTGGGTAGGTGGGGGTTGTGGATCTGACGAGGGAGTCACGGAGGGAGTGGTCATTACGGAATGCTGATAGGGGAGGGGAGGGAAATATATCCTTGGTGGTGGGGTCCGTTTGGAGGTGGCGGAAATGGCGGCGGATGATGCGCTGTACATGGAGGTTAGTGGGGTGGTAGGTGAGGACCAGTGGGGTTCTGTCCTGGTGGCGGTTGGAGGGGCGGGGTTCAAGGGCGGAGGATCGGGAAGTGGAAGAGATGCGGTGGAGGGCATCGTCGACCACGTCGGGGGGGAAATTGCGGTCCTTGAAGAAGGAGGCCATCTGGGATGTGCGTTTTTGGAACTGGTCCTCCTGGGAGCAGATGCGGCGGAATCGAAGGAATTGGGAGAATGGGATGGCGTTTTTACAGGGGGCAGGATGGGAGGAGGTGTAGTCCAGGTAGCTGTGGGCGTCGGTTGGTTTGTAGTAGATGTCGGTGTTGATTCGGTCGCCTGAGATAGAAATAGAAAGGTCGAGGAAGGGGAGGGAGGAATCTGAGACTGTCCAGGTGAATTTGAGGTCGGGGTGGAAGGTGTTGGTGAGTGGATGAACTGTTCAACCTCCTCGTGGGAGCACGAGGCGGCGCCGATACAGTCATCGATGTCGCGGAGGAAAAGGTGGGGGGTGGGGCCAGTGTAGTTGCGGAAGTTGGATTGTTCCACATATCCTACGAAGAGGCAGGCATAGCTGGGGCCCATGCGGGTGCCCATGGCTACTCCTTTCGTTTGGAGGAAGTTGGAGGATTGGAAAGAGAAGTTGTTCAGGGTGAGGACCAGTTCAGTCAGTCGAAGGAGGGTGTCTGTGGAAGGGTACTGGTACTTCCATATCCGCCACAGATTCACCTGTGCCTCCACACATATCATCTATTGCATCCTTTGCACCCGATGTGGCCTCCTCTATATTGGGGAGACAGGCCGCCTACTTGCGGAGCGTTTCAGAGAACACCTCTGGGACACCCGGACCAACCAACCCAACCACCCTGCAGCTCAACATTTCAATTCCCCCTCCCACTCCACCAAGGATATGCAGGTCTTTGGACTCCTCCATCGTCAGACCACAGCGAAACGAGGATTGGAGGAAGAACGCCTCATCTTCCGGCTAGGAACCCTCCAACCACAAGGGATGAACTCGGATTTCACCGGTTTCCTCATTTCCCCTCCCCCAAGCCTGTCTCAGTCAAATCCATCAAATTCAGCACCGCCTTCCTAACCTGCAATCTTCTTCCCGACCTCTCCGCCCCACCCCAGTCTGACCTATCACCCTCACCTTGACCTCTTTCCACCTATCACATTTCCGACGCCCCTCCCCCAAGTCCCTCCTCCCTATCTTTTATCTTAGCCTGCTGGACCAACTTTCCTCATTCCTGAAGAAGGGCTAATGCCCGAAACGTCGATTCTCCTGTTCCCTAGATGCTGCCTGACCTGCTGCGCTTTTCCAGCAACATATTTCCATCTCTGTTCTCCAGCATCTGCAGACCTCACTTTCTCCTCTGCATGCTAGAACAGGTTAGTGTGATATATTTAAATTCATTCACAGGATATGAAGAGAGGTGTAGCAGCTGGATATTAGAGAGATGGAGAGGGGTGCAGGGACTGGCGGAATTTACAGTGATAGATGGGGCTGGAGTACGATATAAAGATTATGAAGATATGGAGGGTTAGTGAGATGCAGCTGGATGTCGCGGCTGGAGGAGATCACAGTGAAAAGCACCGACATACATGCAGATAGTTTAAAAACGGAATTGTGCAATGTCTTAATAGAGAAAATATTGTAGAAATCTTTGGAATAGACAAGGCACTGGGAAGGACTGAAGGAGTGAGACCCTGGAGTGTCCAATCACAAGAGAAATGCAGTCAGTGTCATACAGCACAGGAGAGGCCCTTCTGTTGACAGCGACAAAAATAAAAAGCCCTGCAGACCCTGGAAACCCTTCCTTCCTAACATTTGAGGGTGTGCTCTAGATTTGGGAGAGGTGTCCGACAGACTGCTCAAGCAAGAATGTGACATAACAAACCTCATGGTGTCAGATCAAACACTGACACGGAAACCTCCTGCTGACTCCCCTCCCTCAGCCTCACGGCGTCAGATAAAACACTGACACGGAAACCTCCTGCTGACTCCCCTCCCTCAGCCTCACAGTATCAGATCAAACACTGACAAGGAAACCTCCTGCTGACTCCCTTCCCTCAGATGATGGATCAGTGTCCCTCCACATTGAACACCACTTGGAGGAGGCACTGAGAGAGTGCCAGAGCTGGAGAATGTATACTGTGTGGGCCATTTCAAACCCACCACCAAGAGGGGCTAAGCAGCAGCATTGCTGATTGAGATGGTTGGGTCCAAAAGGAAATATGTGTGAGATTGAGTCTGCACCGGGGCAAGGAGAATGACTGAGAGGGAGAAGCATACTTGACCTCATCTTCACCAACCCACTGGCTGCAGACACATTGATCGATGGCAATATTGGGAACGGTGGCTACTGCACACAGTTTTCCTGGAGACAAAGGGGTGTGGTGTGGTGCGGTGCGGTGCGGTGCGGTCTGGTGTGGGCCAGGGGATAAACCCTTGTTCAATGGAGAATACAGGAGGGCTGCCAAGAGCATCACCAACAAATTAGACCTAATCTCTGCAATCCTGTCACATGCAATCAGGGTGAATTGTGTGGTCAATCAAACACCTCACTGGATGAGGAGGGGGATCCACAAATATCATATTCCTCAGTGATGGAAGGGCCAGCACAACAATAGAAAAGATAAGGCTGAAACATTCACAACACTGTTCAGACAGAGGTAACGATGGGATGACCTATTTTAGTCTCGTCCGGATAGCAGTCTTTAGCTAAATCGATTCACTGTGTGATGTATCTACAAATGACTGAAGGGATCGGATAATGCAAAGGCTGTGGCCCTGATACCATTGCATTCAAGCTGCTTCGGCAGGGATACAACACTGGCACCTGCCTGACAACGTGGGAAACTATCTGGGTGTGTCCTGTACACACACAGACAAAACATCAGACAATCAATGGCTGCCCCATTGCTCTAATCACTATCATTAACAAAGTAATGCCATCTACAATGGGATCAAGTAGCACTTCCTCAGCACCAACCTGCTCACGGAAATTCAGTTTGAGCTCTGCCAGGGCCACTCGTCCCTTGGGCACATGGAAGACTTGGTTTAACGATGTACCACAAGAAAGCACACAGCTGAAATCTAGAGGTGATGCAACAGTGACTGTACATAACATCATCATAACTGCATTTGACCAAGTGTCGTATCCAGGATTAATGGCAAAACTGGAGCCAATAAGAATTGTTTGCATTGGCTGAAGTTATACCTGGTAGAAAGGAAGGTGGCTGGGGTTAGTGCGGAGCAGTCATCTCAGCTCCAGGACAGCTCCGCCGCAGTTCCCCAAGGGAGGGGTTTCTGGGTAAGCCTGTAGATCAGAAATGGAAAGGTTAGGCACAATACCTCTACAGGATAATAGGGCTGCTCTCTTGTTAGTCAGAGACAATTGGCAGTAGTTTAACTGGACAGTCATCATGCCTCAAACAAGGGAGAGGTTGGGTAGGACAGCCCTTTACAGTCACCTCAGTCAGTGCAGAATTGAACCCACACTTTTGGCATTAATCTGCATTACAAAGTAGCCATCCAACTAATTGAGCTAACCAAGTCCTCACTCAGCTCATTGGGGAAGATACTGTAATATTATTCCATTCAGATATGTTGTTAGACACCTTTGGAGCAGGTGGAACTAGAAGCAAGCTTCCTAGCTCAGAGAGAGGGACAGCATTAGTGAGCTATAAGAGTGCTCTCTGCCCTATGCCCAATCATTTTTAGTTACTTCATAAATGAGTATAAAATCACAACTGGGAATGTTTGCCAATGATTGGACAGTATTCAACACCATTCGTGATTTACTCAGAGACTGAAGCAGTCCTTGTCCAAATGCAACAAGGACCTGAAAATATGCAGGTGTGTGCTTAATAGTGACAAGTACCATTTCCATTGCACACATGCCAGACAACGATTACCTCTCACAATGGAAAATTGAACCATATCTTCTAATGTTCAATGCAATCACCATAAATGAACACTCACCTAGCAATATCCAGGGGATTACCGTTAACCATTTAATTTCATTACTTATTCCTGTGAAGGGCTCATGCTAAAACGTTGACTATCCTGTACCTCAGATGCTTTTCCAGAGCCACATTTTGACACATATAAATTCATTGGCTACAAGAATATGTCAGGGGCTAGAAACCCTGCAGGAATAACTTACCTCAAAATTTCTGATATCCTGTCCCCATCTATAAAACATATGTTGAATGAGTGTGTGATTCATTATCTCCATTTGCCTGTGAGTGCAGCTTCATCCCTCACCCACTGACACTCAGTAGCAGCAATACCTGACATCTACACGGTGCTCTGCAGACATTTACCAAGGTTCCTTACAACATACCTCTCAATCCCGATCATCAAGAAGGACGAGGGAAGCAGATATATGGGACCCCCAACATGTTCGCGTTCTGTTCCAAGCCATTTACCATCCTGATGAGGAAGTATATTGCTGTTCCTTTAGTATCACTGCTTCAAGTTCTTCCCTAATGGTATTGTAAGCCTACCTATAGCACGTGGACTCCAGTGGGTCAATGCGGCAGCTCTCCCCCACCTTCTCAAGGGCAACAAGGGACGGGCAATAAATACCGTCCCAATCACATTCCTTGAATAAATTAACATGAAAAATACTGTCCAGACCTGCCCAATGCTGGACACTGTGCTTTGGATTTTGTGAGCTTAGGCTGGTTGGGTCCAGGCAGTAACCTGTTTGTTGTGAACAGCTAAAGGGATAATCTGTCATTCTCTCAGAGGCATGGCCTACATACCGAGCATCACACAGGCAATGACATTCACACCCAACATCACTGAGCTCTGAGATAGACATAAGCAATTCAAAATATACTCATATCTGACTAAGATGTTTAAACACACAGGTATATAATTGCCACAAAAATGACCATGAGTGAGTATTAGCAGGGAGAAAGTGAGGACTGCAGATGCTGGAGATCAGAGTCAAAATGTGTGGTTCTGGAAAAGCACAGCCTTTCAGACAGCAGGAGAGTCGACTATTACTTCACAATATTAATAATTGTATATTTTCGAAGTCCTTAAACTTAATAATAATGTGGGAATGAGACTCATCATTTCAATGTTCCTTACTGTGAGATGTGCACTGTTTTCATCATATTGTTGTTATAAAAGTGAACGGGATAAATTGGTGGATTTTGTGCTTATTGGACAATCTAAATGTTAGTATTATGAAAGGATGCCAGACCTTTGCTGTTAATGGTTAGAAGAATGCTACATACATTTGCACTGAGATTTCCAGCTTAAGTCACACACAAGGACATTGGGCTAGGATCATACTGGCCATCAATGGAGCTACACAATTCTGTTTGGCTACCGACATTGTGGAGCTAACATACACTGGACGTGGTTTATGAAGGATTAAATGTAAAATGCCATGTGCTGCAGGAGCCCATCACCTTTATAACACCTTCATTCAGGATCGGGTCCAAGGTGCAAAATTACAGTTTAGTTGGCACACAAGAAGGGATATTCTTGAAAGACATGGCTGTTTACAGGCCATTGTTACAAATGTTGAACTTCGCCAAGTGCTAGTCCATTGACCAGTCTGCCCCACACACATCTCCCCGTTGTTCAGGTATGTCACGAACCAGACTATTGTGAGGGATTGTGTGTGTATCTGCCCAGCTCCAGTTTGGAAGCTCTCTGGACAGAGATTGGAGATGGCCAGTGTTTTGGAGGTCATGGTGAGGTCCAGTAACACGGTGTCTGAATTCAGGCTTTTCTTCAAAGTCATTTTAAACAGCTTTGCTGCCTGCAAGATCGTGTGTTCAATGATCTGAACAATAATCGGCTGTTTACTACAGTCACTGAATTGTGTAATAGTCCAGTGTGGTAATTCAATTATTGTTCACTTCAATTGTTTTCAACTGAAAAATATTGACGTTTGATTTATTTTCAAATATGTAAGAAACAAAGTGATATTAACACTTCATTATACAAAATGTAAAAGGGACCTGTTGTATATTTCCCACGGACAAATAAAAAAAAGTCAGATATTGCCTGTAAAGCAGGATTCTGTGAATGGGACTATGTCCCTGGCAACATTACGACCCTCTCTGGTAGGTTCTGTCCCACTGACAGGACATAGCCAGGCTGAGGGGGACAGCTCCGTGGTATATCGTCAATACAGTGCTCAGCATTGATGCTGGATCCTGTAGCTGCTACACTGCTCTGTGGCAGGTTATGAGGGAATCAGTAAAAGGGAAACATATAATTGATCACATCGTCATCGATTTGCCGACTGCAGATACATTTCTTCATTTCAAATATCGGTAAAAATGGTCACTGTACAATGGGGAGCAAGGGCTACCATCACATTTTGCAGACCCTCCTCATCAGGATATGGACTCCTAATGGGATAGACGTTAAAAAGATTGAACAACAAATGATGATGTATCTATGAGGTGTAATGGGCCATCGGCATCAGCAGAATCATACTCTGCACAACTCAGTCGGCAAACCACAGCCCGATATACCTCCCACTGTACAGTACCCATCACAGCCCGACATACCTCCCATTGTACAGTAACCATTACAGCCCGACATACCTCCCACGGTACAGTAACCATCACAGCCCGACATACCTCCCACTGTACAGTAACCATCACAGCCCGACATACCTCCCACGGTACAGTAACCATCACAGCCCGACATACCTCCCACTGTACAGTAACCATCACAGCCCGACATACCTCCCACGGTACAGTAACCATCACAGCCCGACATACCTCCCAGGGTACAGTAACCATCACAGCCCGACATACCTCCCACTGTACAGTAACCATCACACCTCGACATACCTCCCACTGTACAGTAACCACCACGGCCCGACATACCTCCCACTGTACACTAACCATCACAGACCGACATACCTCCCACTGTACAGTAACCATCACAGCCCGACATACCTCCCACTGTACAGTAACCATCACAGCCCGACATACCTCCCACTGTACAGTAACCATCACAGCCCGACATACCTCCCACTCTACAGTAACCATCACGGCCCGACATATCTCCCACTGTCCAGTAACCATCACACCCCGACATACCTCCCACTGTACAGTAACCATCACAGCCCGACATACCTCCCACTGTACAGTAACCATCACGGCCCGACATACCTCCCAATGTACAGTAACCATCACACCCCGACATACCTCCCACTGTACAGTAACCATCACGGCCCGACATACCTCCCACTGTACAGTAACCATCACGGCCCAACATACCTCCCACTGTACAGTGACCATCACAGCCTGACAGACCTCCCACTGTACAGTAAACATCACACCCCGACATACCTCCCACTGTACAGTAACCATCACAGCCCGACATTCCTCCCACTGTACAGTAAAAATCACGGCCCGGCATACCTCCCACTGTACAGTAACCATCACAGCCCGACATACCTCCCACTGTACAGTAAAAATCACGGCCCGGCATACCTCCCACTGTACAGTAACCATCACACCCCGACATACCTCCCACTGTACAGTAACCATCACGGCCCGACATACCTCCCACTGTACAGTAAACATCACAGCCCGACATTCCTCCCACTGTTCAGTAACCATCACGGCCCGACATACCTCCCACTGTACAGTAAACATCACGGCCCAACATACCTCCCACTGTACAGTGACCATCACAGCCTGACAGTCCTCCCACTGTACAGTAAATATCACACCCCGAGATACCTCCCACTGTACAGTAACCATCACGGCCCGACATACCTCCCACTGTACAGTACTCTTCACGGCCCGACATACCTCCCACAGTGCAGTAACCATCACGGCCCGACATACCTCCCACTGTACAGTGACCATCACAGCCTGACAGACCTCCCACTGTACAGTAACCATCACACTCCGACATACCTCCCACTGTACAGTAACCACCAGGCCCGACATACCTCCCACTGTCCAGTAACCATCACGGCCCGACATACCTCCCACTGTACAGTAACCATCACGGCCCAACATACCTCCCACTGTACAGTAACCATCACAGATCGACATTCCTCCCACTGTACAGTAACCAGCACGGCCCAACATACCTCCCACGGTACAGTAACCATCACAGCCCGACATTCCTCCCAGTGTTCAGTAACCATCATGGCCCAAAATACCTCCCACTGTTCAGTAACCATCGCGGCCCGACATACCTCCCACTGTACACTAACCGTCATACCCCGACATACCTCCCACTATACAGTAACCATCACGGCCCGACATACCTCCCACTGTACAGTAACCATCACGGCCCGACATACCTCCCACTGTACAGTGACCGTCACGGCCCAACATGCCTCCCACTGTACAGTAACCATCACAGCCCGACATACCTCCCACTGTACAGTAACCATCACGGCCCGATATACCTCCCACTGTACAGTAACCATCACAGCCCGACATACCTCCCACTGTACAGTAACCATCACGGCCCGACATACCTCCCACTGTACAGTGACCGTCACGGCCCAACATGCCTCCCACTGTACAGTAACCATCACAGCCCGACATACCTCCCACTGTACAGTAACCATCACAGCCCGACATACCTCCCACTGTACAGTAACCAACACGGCCCGACATACCTCCCACTGTACAGTGACCATCACGGCCCAACATACCTCCCTCTGTACAGTAACCATCACAGCCCGACATTCCTCCCACTGTTCAGTAACCATCACGGCCCAACATACCTCACACTGTTCAGTAACCATCACAGCCCGACATACCTCCCACTGTACAGTACCCATCACAGCCCGACATAGCTCCCACTGTACAGTACCCATCACAGCCCGACATACCTCCCACTGTACAGTAACAATCACAGCCCGACATACTTCAAACTGTAGAGTAACCATCAGTGCTTAGCACTGCTGCCTCACAGCACCAAAGTCTTAGGTTCCATTCCGGCCTTGGGTGACTGTCTGTATGGAGTTTGCACATTCCCCCCATGTCTGCGTGGGTTTCCTCCCATAGTCCAAAGATGTGCAGTTTAGGTGAATTGGCCATACTAAATTGCCTATAGTGTTAGGTGCATTAGTCAGGATTAAATATAGGGCATGGGAATGGGTCTGGTTGATTAACTCTTCGGAGTGTTGGTGTGGATTGGTTGGGCCAAAGGGCCTATTTCCACACTGTAGGAAATCTAATCTAACTTCCAAGGTTCAAGTCAGGAATATTATGGAATAATCACTTGTCTGAATGAGTGCAGCTCCAACAGTACGCTAATATTGACATACTAGCAACAGGCAACGCAGTTGTGTGGGGAAGATCATGTCTCACAAGTTTGACTGATTATTTTGAGGAGTGAGAAAATTGTTTGATGAGGGTTTGGGACTGGATGTTGGCCGTTTGGACCTTAGCAAGGCCGTTGATATGGTTCCTTATGGCAGGCTCATACAGAAGGTGAAGTGAAATGGGATCAGCGGTCAGTTAGTAAAATGGATAGAGAACTGCTTGGTCATAGAAGACAGAGTCGTGGTGGAACAGTGTTTTTGTGCCTGCAGATCTGTAAATAGATTGGCGAGGTTGCAGATTGTGAGGATAATTGCCAGAGAATACTGCGGGATATAGGTCAGCTGCAGACTTGGACAGAGAAAACACAGATGTAACTTTATTTGGACAGATATGACGTGATGCGTTTTAGAAGGTCTAATGCAGGAGAGAAGTATAAAGTGGTTGGAAAAACTACTGGCCACATCAACATCCGAAGGGATCTAGGTATAAAAGCTCCTCAGTTCCCTGAAAGTGGCAACACGGGTGGATAGGGTGATCAAGAAGACTGATGGCAAATCTGCAGACAGGCATCGGAGCATGCAGTATGAAAATTAGCAGGTCACATTGCAGCTGTAGAGAAACTTAGTTCAGGCACATTTGGAATATTGTGTACAATACTGATTGCCACACTAGCAGAAACATGTGGAAGTGTTGGAGAGGGTATGGAAAGGTTTTACCAAATTGTTGTCTGGATTGGAGGGTATTAGCCAGAAGGATAAATTGAACAAACATGGTTTGTATGCACCTGGGCATTATTTGCCATGGGGCTACCTGATAGATATTTGCAAAATTATCAGAGGCATAGATAGAAGGACAGTTAGAGGCTTTTTCCAGAGTAGAAATATCAATTATTCAAGACCGGAGGTTTTCGGGGAAAGGGAGAAAATTCGGGAGATATGATCAGCGAGGTTTATTTTTGCTGTTCCAGACAGAATGTGCAAGTGCCTGAAATGCACTGATAGAGGAGAAGGAGCTAATATAGCATGGTTGAAGAGGGATCTTGGCACAAATATGAGTGAGTAGGGAACAGAATAACATAGAGGGTGTCGGAGCAAAAATTTTCTTTTTGACTATAGAACGGCATCATGTGTCAGTGCGGGCTTGCTGGGATGAAGGGCCTGTTCCTGTGCTGGACTGATATCTAAAACAAAATTTGAGCAACGGAGTCGCAAGATTTTGATTGAATGATTACTGATGATCAACAGTCACATTCAGTGGATCTCTCCTCAACAACTGACAGCTTCATACCCTCTCTCCAACTGTGGGGAAACTGAACATGGAGAATTGGACGTGAAAGTCAGAGCTGGTAACTGGAGACTCCATCTCGCCCCTCGCTCCTGTAGCCTTCTATTTTGGACACCAACGTCTCGGGGGACACTGTACAGACAGAAGCTGCATGTAATCCATACCCACCAATTCTGGAACATGTCACATGCCAGCCTCACCATGCCATCCCAGCACATCTCCGACCCACTGACAGTATACATTTGTACTTCAATGCTGCAGCTCAGGGTGCACTCACAACTCTCATTGCAATTCTGCTGCAAGGACACTGTGCTCAGAGGCACGCACCCAGCTTATGGACTGCCCCTCTGGGATGGTCACTCCGTGTTTGTACACACTCAATGCTGCTGCAAGGACACTATGCTCACGGGCTCACACCCAACTCATGGTCTGTCCCCATGGGCTACTCACTCCGTGTTTGTACGCACTCAATGCTACCGCAAGGACACTGTGCTCAGGGACACACCCAACTCATGGCCTGTTCCTCTGGGGTGCTCATTCGGTTTTTGTACACATTCACTTTGAACTGACTTGAATGCTCACAGGTAGGGGTGGTAGTTGGAGCTGTAGGAGTTTATAGAGACCGGGAGGAGTGTTGGTGCTGGGAATTACACTGACATGGACAAGAGTTGGAGCTGCAGGAGTGAGTGAGATAGGGAGGGTTGAAGGGGTTGGATTAGTTCACACAGCCAGGGAGAAGTGTAGGGATTGGAGGAGCCAGAGATGCTGAGGGTTGTAGGGCTGCAGAAGTTCAGAGAGTTACTGAGGACTGTGAAGGCAGGTCTACAGCATTCCCATCAGTTACACAGAGATGTAAGTAAGGCCGTGATGTGACTGTTGATCATCAGTACAGACTGCTGTTCTGGTGTGGGTTACAAAAATCGAGAGGGTTGCAGATACTGGAAGATATTACAAAGACAGTGAGCTGTAGTATTTGAGGAGGTTACAGCGACAGGATGCGTTGAGGAGTTGGAGGCTACTACAGGTGTTAAACATGCTGCAAGGGATCAAAACCTTACATCGATCAGGGGGATTGGAAGCTCTGGAGATAAAGAATGAGAATTGCAGCAACTGAAGAATATCACAGAGATGGGGAGTAACATATGAGTTAGAGGAGTTATAACATGAGATGGGCTGTATTTAATGGAGTCAGGGAAGATACAGGGAGATCTGAAGGGACTACATGTGATCAAAAGGACAGTGAGGCTTCTCACTGTCGGATTGGGTCAGTTCATGCAGGCATGGGGTATTTTATGGAATTGTGCTACTTACAGAGATTATGAAGTTGTATAGAATTGAGGAAAGAACAGAGATATGGAAGGCTGTAGTTAATGAAGACTTTTGTTGATGTTAGATGCTGAGGTTCTGGAAATTATATGTACCAGAAAGCTGAACAATCTGCCCAAGCTTACAGAGACAGGAACAGCAATAGATCCTGGAGACACAAACAAAGATAGGGAGTATTGCACACACTGGAGGAGGTTTCTGCTTTAGGGATGGTTGTAGCGGAGTGTAACGTTTACACAGATAGGGGTTTAAGAGCTGGAGATGTTTATGGAGGAAACCCACGCACACACAGGGAGAAGGTGCAAACTCCACACAGACCGACAGTCACCTAACGCTGGAATCGAACCTGGGTCCCTGGCACTGTGAGGCACCATCGCTCACCACTGAGCCACCGTGTTGTCCCAAATTGCAGAATTACACAAAGAGAGAGTATTTGAGGTGCTGGGAGGACTGTAGGGAGTGGATGAGCAAACAGAGATGTGGAGTGCTGCTGTGGTTTGAAAAGGGTCTGGAGGTGTTCATATCGATAAGGAGGTCGGTAGGGTTGGGAGAAGGTTACTGTGGTCGTGTGGTGCTATAAACCAGGAGGAAGAAGTGTGATCGAACCTGCAGAAGGTTACAGTGATATCATATTTTCTTGGGTCTTGAGGAAAGTACACAGGTGGGCATTTTGCTCCAGGCTGGAGGATTTTACAGAGATGGGTGCACTGTAAGTATTGTGCAAAACTACAGAAATGGGAATTATTGTACTGAGTGCAGAATGAGATTATTGAGATTGGGCATGTTATGGACATTGGAGCAATTTACATACAGGGAGAGTCGTCAGCATCGGAGGAGGTTTCAAAAATACAGTGGGAATTTGGGAGGGGTGGAGGTTACAGAAATAGGAAAATATCTGGGAATTACAAGCATTCAAGACACAAACAAGTTAGACCGAAAGGCATGTTTCCTTGCTGTATGACTCTATCACATAACAAGAGATAGCGTGAGGAGGGAATATAGAGTAGAAAGATCCCAGGTTTCAATACCATCTCCTTCAGGGAGGCCTGTTTTCCCCTCTGTTGTACTGATCCTCACTAAGACAGAACAGGTCTGAATTGATAACTGTCAACTTACTGTATTAACATAGGAAGGCTCCATACAGCAGAGATGAAAATTAACAAGAGGTGGGGTTTGAGCCTGCGACCATTATGCTCTGTGTTCGTGCTTCAACACCGTATCTATGTCATGTCTTCTGGACCAATGTTCGATCCCTTAAATACACTCTGCTCTGTTCACGATGAGTGATCTTACCTCGCTACAGGATTTACTGAAGGCTCCAGATCTCACTCTCTATCTCTCTGGCTGACCAACTGTCTTCAGTGTGGTGATGGACGAGACAGGAATTGGGAATTCTGATGAGTCAAAAGCATCCTGAGTATCTCCAGGAGATAGAGAAACAGACAGAATGGGAAATTGGACTGATGCAGTGAGGGTTACACGTGGAGAATGGCACTGAGTCCAACAGAGATCGGGAAAATCCCAGTCTCCATCCCTGGTCTGTGTTGCCTCATCTCACTAGAGTGGAGAATTCTGATGGCTCAGGATCTGGAGTCGCTGCAAACGTTGCAGTCACCGGCATCAATTAAACACTCACAGTGACAGATACCACATGGAGAGAGACTGTGTGATATCACCAGAGTGCAGGAAGTTATCAGGATCAAATCACGGTCAGGAAGAAGGTGCACTGGGATCAGTACTCAGGGATGAGGGAGCTATCAGTGGACCAGGCAATGACCTCGTGTAACTCTCACTAGACTGTTCATCCAGAATTTAATGCCAGAGTCAGGGATACACATCTAACCGCTTAATAATACCCTTTCAGTAAGCAAATCTGTTATAGGCTGCCAGTCTGGCCTACATATGAATCCAGACCCGGGGCAATGAGATTGACGCTAAAATCCCCACTGCAATGATCTGGCAAGCCACTCAGCTCTAAGGCTGGTCAGGCTGGGCATGCATTGCTGGCCAGCCAGAGACAGCAACATCCCATGAGTGATTTAAAATCAACACTGCTGGGAGCAGTGTCCTGGCCAATCATGTGGGTAGGTTTCTGGACAGGGCTTCAAACTGACATGGAGGGCGCAGGGACATATTTCAGATGAAAGGCCCTTTCCAAATCCAAAGAGAAAATGTGAAGCCTCGGAACAGCATGGGAATGTGGCTGAAGACAAGCAGAAAAGAACAGGAAGGGACAGAGTTTAACTAAAACTGTACACCAATGAATCGGTTTGAGACAGGACATTGTGGGGAAGAGGAAATTATAATGTTGTTTTGATTTGGAATGGACAAAGTATCTACAATAAGGTAATAGACTTGGGACAAAGAGATAAATGAGACTTAGTCAGCAGACAGACGTGGTTACAGGGTGAACAAAAGGTGGAATGTAAATATTCAACAGTAAACAACCTTACAGGTTCTCAGGCAGAATGGAAAAGCAAGATGGGAACCCTGACACTAATGGATAACAAAGGGATTACAGAGAAAGCATTTGGCCTCAGATTATGCAGCTGAATCAGACCAAATGCAAATCCTGGGTGCTATGTCAAAAACACAAGCAGGAGAACAGTTTTTATGCTGCCTTGCAGTATTTCATTGTTCATCCCTGCATTAAACAAGAATTCATTAGAAATTGTAGCAAAGGTGGTGTGATAATTTTTGGAGACTTCAATCTTTGTATAATCTGGGACAGACACATTGGCAAGAGTGATACTATCCGAGATCCTCCTTGAATGTTTTTGCCAGCGTTTCTTTGAATAACACATTGTGCAAATAGCTAGGGATGTAACTATCTCAGATCGACGGTTGGGTGATGAAGCTGAGTGAGTGAGTAATATCACACCGAGATCTTCCAAGAAATTATACCGGAATTCAAAGAGATTATGACATTTTAAACTGACCATAAAACACACCTGAGCATCAGTAACAAAGACTATTATATGATTTTGAGAGAGAACTGATCAAGGTAAACAGGGGAAACAGGCTGAAATGTCAGTCTGTAAATGAACAGTAGAAAACATTTAGAGCCAGTGAGTCCTAGAGACGTACAGCACATAAACGGACCCTTCGGTCCAACTCGTCCACACCGACCAGATATCCTTTCCTAAACTCGTCCCATCTGCCAGCACTTGGCCCATATCCCAATAAACCCGTTTTATTCATATACCAATCCAGATGCCTTTTGAATGCTGCAATTGTACCAGATTCCACCACTTCCTCTGGCAGTACATTCCATACATAACCACACTCTGCGTGAAAAAGTTGCCCCTTAGGTCCCTTTTAAATCTTTCATCTCTCACCTTAAACCTACGCCCTCCATTTCTGGTCTCCACTACCCAGGGAAAAGACCTTGTCTGTTTATCCTATCCATGCCCCTCATGATTTTATACACCTCAAGAATGTCACCCCTTAGCCTCTGACGCTCCAGGGAAAACAGTCTCAGTCGTTTCAGCCTCTCCCGATAGCTCAAATCCTCCAATCCTGGCAACATCCTGGTAAAACTTTTCGAAACACCTTCAAGTTTCACAACATCCTTCCAATAGGAAAAAGACCAGAACTGCATGCAATATCCCAAAAGTGTCCTAACCAGTGTCCTGTGCAGCTGCAACATGGCCTCCAAACTCCTAGAATCAATGCGCTGACCAATAAAGGAAAGCATACCAAATACCTTCTTCACTATCTGCTTACCTAGTTAACACTTACGGGGGCATAGGCGTGGACATTGATTGGACAGTGGGTGTGGTGGGCGGGGGCTGGTGTTGAACGGGTTTGGGGACGGGCTGAGGGTGATGTAGGATGTATCTGGGAGGTGGGGGCAGGCGGCGGGAGGAGGGTGGTGTCCGACGGTTTTGGGGGCAGGATTCGCTATTGGGTCGGCTTGAGGGCGACGTTGATAGGCGGGTGGGGGCGGTGTTGGATGGGTTTGGAGGCGAGCGGGGTGTGTTTTTGGGGTTTGCAGGGTGTGGGGGCTCGCTCATGGCTTGCTGCTGCCTAGTCACCTGAACAGGGAGCAGACTGGACTGAAAACCCCAAGCCCCAGAGGAAAGGTATTGAATCGATTAACCGAATAATCAATTATCCGAACGAAATAGTGCCCACCCATCTCGTTTAGGTAATCGAGGTTCCTCTGTAAACCATCTGGAATGTACCCTAGTATTGGGTGAGTTTTACTTTCACCCAATCAACCCCTGCTCGATACTGCTGAATGGCCCCAATATTGGCCCAGTTGCAGTTGAAGACCTAACTCTGTCAACCTGTCTGACCTTTTTCCACAACTATGTTAAAACAAAGACAGTTGTGGTGGCTGGACGCAATGTGCTCTCCGACTGATACTTCAATCACTTTTCTGACCTCGTTTTCTGCGGAGAGGTCCAGTGTTGCACCCGCCTGAGTAGAATAGAGCCCTCTACATTTTGATTGAGGAAACTTTCTTCCACACATTTTACAAATTCCACCCAGTACGGGCCTCTTACACTGTGGGTGACCCGGTCAATCCAGGGGAAGTTAAAATCTCCATCCAATGCGACTCTATTATTTTTATAGGTACCTGCAAACTCGCTGCACATTTGCTCCTCTCGTACCCGCTGGCTATTAGAGGGTCTTGAACTCGATCCCAGCAGACTGACCATCCCCTCATTGTTTCTAACTTTTAAATTTACGGCCTCATTTGATGACTGCTTAACAGAATTGTCTCGATGCACAGGTGTCATGTCCTTCCTAATCAAAGGGACATCTCCCCCTCCTCACGAACTTACACTTCTGTCACGCCTGTAGTTTCTTTAACCTGGAACACTGAGCTGCCGGTCCTGCCCTTCTCTCAGCCATATTTCTATTATGGCTATAATATCCCAGTCCCCAGAGCTAATCCATGCTCTGAGCTCTCTGCCTTCCTAGTCAGGCCTTGTGCGTTGAAATAAATGCCCTTTAAACTAAATATCTTTCCCTCCCTCGACTGTGCCCCTGGATATCCTGAATAGGTAACTTGCTCTTGATGGCTGATGTATTTCCCCTGACTTTTCGATGGTCCCTCTCTCACTCAGAGTCTCAACTCCCTGCCAAACTAGTTTAAATCCTCCTGGTTAACACGAGCAAATCTCCTCCCTGGGATACTTGTGCCCCTTTGCTTCAAGTGCAAACCATCCCCTTTGTACAGGTCCCCTCTACCCCAGAAGAAATCCCAATGACCCAAGAACTGAAAACCCTGCCCACTATACCAGCTCCTCAGCCACACATCCATCCGGCCTACCTTTCTATTTCTATCCTCACTGGCACTTGGCATTGGGAGTAATCTGGAGATGATTAAGGTCAATATCCTGCTTTTTTAACTTCTCACCTGACTCCCTGTACTCATTTCACAGGACCCCATCCCTTTGTCTACCTCTGTCATGTGGACCGATGTGCACAATGACCTCTGGATGTTCACCCTCCCCCTTCATAATGTTCAATAACGACTCAGAGACATCCTTGACCCTGGTACCTGGGAGGCAGTACAGCATCCTGGGGTCTCTTCTGGAGCCACGCAGTCTCCTGTCTGTCCCCCTCACAACTGTGCCTCCTATCAGTATCACGATCATTACAGAGGATCTGGCAAACATAGACTGGGAGGAACTCCCTGCAGTTGGGTCCATGTTCGGAAAGTGGAGTATTTTAAAGTGATGCAGTGAGAACGCAGGGGCACTGTGCTCCTTGAAGAGTGAATAGTAAAGGCAGCAAGTTCAGGGAATACTGATAAAGTGATATCGTGAGTTTGATAAAGAAAATACAGTGCAATAAAATCAGGTGAAGCCCTTCACAAGTATGTAGAGTGCAAGGGGATTGTGGAAAATGAGGAACAAACAATAGTCATGAAACATATTTGGCAGATACGATTGCGGAAAAGCCACAGGTATTTTATCAGCATCGTGAGAGTAAGAGGATTCCCAGCGAAAGAGGGAGGCCTGTGAGAAACCAAAGGGACAATCTGTGCATGGAGCCAGAGGAAGTAGGTGAGTTCTTCAATGAATACTTCCCATCTGTATTCACACAAGAGAAAGGCATTGTAGCTGGGGATTTCAGTTGGGATGCTGAGGTTCCAGAACATGTTAAGATCAATAAAGAGGAGGTATTAAATGTTTTCACAGGCATAAAGGTGGAGAAATCTCCAGTGCCCAATGAAATGTATAGAACATAGATAAAACAGAGATCAATACAGCACAGAACAGGCCCTTCGGCCTACGATTTTGTGCCGAACATTTATCCTAGCTTAAGCACCCATCCATGTACCTATCAAATTTCCGCTTAAAGGTCACCAATGATTCTGACTCTGCCACTCCCACAGGCAGCGCATTCCATGCCCCCACCACTCTCTGGGTAAAGAACCTACCCCTGATATCCCCCCATACCTTCCACCCTTCACCTTAAATTTATGTCCCCTTGTAACACTCTTTTGGACCCGAGGAAAATGTCTCTGACTGTCTACTCCAACTATTCCACTGATCATCTTCTAAACCTCTATCAAGTCACCCCTCATCCTTCACCGTTCCAATGAGAAAAGGCCTAGCACTCTCAACCTATCCTCGTACGACCTATTCTCCATTCCAGGCAACGTCCCGGTAAATTTTCTCTGCACCTTCTCCAACGCTTCCACATCTTTCCTAAAGTGAGGCGACCAGAACTGCACAGAGTACTCCAAATGTGGCCTTACCAAGGTCCTGTACAGCTGCAACATCACTTCACGACTCTTGAATTCAATCCCTCTGCCAATGAACGCTAATACACCATAGGCCTTCTTACAAGCTTTATCCACCTTAGGGGCAACTTTCAAAGATCTATGAATATAGACCCCAAGATCCCTCTGCTCCTGCACCTTTCTAAGAACCCTACCGTTAACCCTGTATTCCGCATTCTTATTTGTCCTTCCAAAATGGACAACCTCACACTTGACAGGGTTGAACTCCATCTGACACTCCCCAGCCCAGCTCTGCATCATATCTAAGTCCCTTTGCAGCCGACAACAGCCTTCCTCACTATCCACACCTCCAACAATCTTCGTATCATCTGCAAATTTACTGACCCACCCTTAGACTCCCTCTTCCAAGTCATTAATAAAAATTACAACAGCAGAGGACCCAGAAGTGATCCCTGCGGAACTCTATTTGGAACTGGGTTCCAGGCTGAATATTTACCATCTACCACCACTCTGTGACTTCGACCGGTTAGCCAGTTTTCTATCCAACTGGCCAAATTTCCTCTATCTCATACCTCCTGACTTTCTGAATGAGGCTATCATGGGGAACCTTATCAAATGCCTTACTAAAGTCCATGTATATTACATCCACTGCTCTACTCTCATCCACATGATTGGTCACCTCCTCAAAGAATTCAATAAAATTTGTAAGGCAAGATCTACCCCTCACAAATCCGTGCTGGCTGTCCCTAATCAAGCAGTGTCTTTCCAGATACTCATAAATCCTATTCCTCAGTACCCTTTCCATTACTTTGCCTACCACTGAAGTAAGACTAACTGGCCTGTAATTCCCGGGGTTATCCCAAATCCCTTTTTTGAACAGGGTCACAACATTCGCCACTCTCCAGTCCCCTGGTACCACCCCTGTTGACAGTGAAGACGAAATGTTCATTGCCAACGGCTCTGCAATTTCCTCTCTTGCTTCCCACATAATCCTAGGATATATCCCATCTGTCCCGGGGGACTTGTCTATGCTCAAGCTTTTCAAAATGCCCACATTACCCATTTTTCCTGAGTTTCTGCAAGATGGCGAACCACTGAATAGTTTTGTTCATCCTGTATCCATGTCTCCCTGGTATCTAAATCCCTTTTATCTCTGTGTCACAAATCCATCTACCTTATTACAGTGACGTTGTCCATTAAAAAAAAAACATAACTTACTCTTTCCCACAATTTTCTGTCACAAATCTTCCTTCCTAACAAGTATCTCTTCCAGCTTCCCAGTCCGTTTCACACTCTCCTCTTCAACAATATGGTCCCTCTCATTTGTAAATACTGAAGAAAAGTACTCATTCAAGACATCACTTATCTCTTCCGACTCAATACACAGTCTCCCACTACTGTCCTTGATCGGACCTACCCTCGTTCTCGTCATTCTCATGTTTCTCACATACGCATAAAATGCCTTGGGGTTATCCTTGATCCTACCTGCCAATGATTTTTGATGCCCTCTCTTAGCTCTCCTAATCCCTTTCTTCAGCTCCCTTCTGGCTACCCTTATCCCTCCAACACTCTGTCTGAACCTTGTTTCCTCAACCTTATGTAAACCTCCTTCTTCCTCTTTACAAGACATTCAACCTCCCTCGCCAACCAAGGTTCCCTCATACGACCATCTCTTCCCTGCCTGACAGGTACATACATATCAAGGACACGTCGTATCTGTTCCTTGAAAAAGTTCCACATTTCCACGACATCCTTCCCTGACAGCCTGTGCTCCCAACTTGTGCTCCTCAGATCCTGTCTTACAGCATCGTATTTACCCTTCCCCAATTGTAAAATCTACCCAGTTGCATGCACCTATCTCTCTCCATAACCAAGGTGAAAGTCACAGAATTGTGGTCACCATCACCAAAATGTTCACCCACTAACAATCCTATCACTTGTCCCGGTTCATTACCAAGTACCAAATCCAATATGACCTCCGCTCTGATCGGACAATCTACATACTGAGTTAGAAAAGCTTCCTGGACACACTGCACAAACACCGCTGCAAGTATCCCAGGCTGCTATGTCATTCAGAGAAAGACATATGCTCATCCTCACGTGGTCTGCACGACATAGCCACAGCAAAGTATTTGCCTCCCAATTCCCCTCTTCAAAGGCCAAGCAAGTTACTCAGTTCAAGGACAGCTCGGACTGGGCAAGAAAGGCTGGTCAGCCAGAGACACCCACATCCCATACCTGATTTAATAAATAATCCATTAGGATGGTCCCACTGGAACCGTGCTGGGACCAGGGTCTTGGCCGATCATGTCGGTAGGTTTATGGACAGGGCTTTAAACTGACAGAGAGGATGCAGGGACAGGGTTCAGGTGAAAGGAACTTTCCAAATCCAAAGAGAAAAGGTGAAGCAATGGAACAGCACGGGGATGTGGCTAAAGACAAGCAGAAAATTGTACATCAGCGAAAGGATTTGTGACAGAAAATTGTGGGAAAGAGTAAGTTATGTTTATTTTTAATGGACAACGTCACTGTAATAAGGTAGATGGATTTGTGACACAGAGATAAAAGAGATTTAGACACCAGGGAGACATGGATACAGGGTGAACAAAAATATTCAGTGGGTCGAAATCTTGCAGAAACTCAGGAAAAGTGGGTAACATTAAAAATAATGTATAACAAAGGCATTACAGAGAAAGCATTTGGCTGCAGATCATGAAGTAGAGTCAGTCTGAATGTAAATTACTACTTGCCAAGGACACAAGCAGCAGAACAGTTTTAGCCACTGAACAGTATTCCATTGCTCATCATTGCATTACACGGAGACTCATTGGAATTTTATAACAAAGGCATTGTGATAATTTTGGAAAACTTCAATATTCGTATCATCTGGAACAACACACAGTCAACATTGATATTGGAATAGGACTTCGGTTAATTTATTTCTCAGTGTTTCTTTGAAACACGCATTGTGCAACTGACTAGGGACATAACTATCGCAGAGCGACCGTGTGATGAAACTTAGTGAATGAGTCATGTCACCGGGAGTGATCCTTCGGGAAATTGTGATAAAGTGCAGTTTAAATAAATAAAAAAGTTTTAAAGTGATTCACAGAGGACAAGCTACAACTCGAGACAAAAATAGCCAATTACATGAGTGTGAGAGGAGAAATGACCAAGGTAAAAAGGCTAAACAGACTGAGACATGTGTCTGCAAATGGACAGCAGAAAACATTTGAAGGAACAGTATAAAACACTCAACAGAAGGACATTCCATTGAAACAGTGTAAACCACAGCAAGAAATCCCCACTGGCCCAGCACTCAGGACAAAAGGGATCATACCAGATTATGAGGCTGAGAAGATCCCCAAAAAGTACTTAAATTCCTGAAGTGAGAGAGTGTTTTAGGAGTAAATATTAAATAGATTGCAAAGGATATGCGAGCAGGAGGAGGGCAGTGGGAAGGGGAACCATGGTCAGGGTTTATTGACACAATAGGAACAGGGAGAGGTGAAGTTGCTGGAGGTGGTGAGAGCGTTACAGAGAGTGGTCAGGGTCTGAACGGTGTTACAAAGCCAGTACGGATTGCTGCAGCTGGAAGAGTTTGCAGAGGTAGGGAGGGACATGTGTATTTTTATTTATTCATTCATGGGATGTGGGTGTCACTGCCTGGACTAACATTCTTTGACCCAACTGCTAATTACCCAGAAGGTAGCTCAGAGTCAGCCATATTGGTGTGGGTCTGGAGTCAAATGTTGGCTAGACCATGGTAGAATATTTAATGCCCTTCCTTAAAGGAAGTAAGTGACTAGAGGAGTTCTTCCTCCTGATCAACAATGTTTTTATGGTGTACCCACCAATGTCTTTTACAGATACAACATGACATCCCAACTCTTACTCTTAATGCTCTCCCCAATGAAGGTAACCACCCCAAATGCCTGCTTCACCAGCCTGTCTACCTGTGACACCACATTAAAAGAACTGTGTACCTGCATCCCTGGGTCTCTGATTGATAACACTACCCAATGCCCGAACATTAACTGTACATTAACTGTACAAGTCCCATCCTGGTGTGTTTCACCAAAATGGATCACTTCACATTTATCTAATTAAACTCCATCTGCTATTCTTCAGCCCACTATCCCAGCAGTACTGTTCATCCTGTTGTATCATAGATAACCTTATTCACTGTCCACTTTACCACCAATTTCAGTGTCACCCAAAAAACCTACTTACCAGGAAACCAATATTTCCATCCAAACCATCTATCCAAATGACAAACAGCAGTAGACCCACTACACCGCTGGTCACATGCCTCCAGTCAGAAAAACAACATGCCTCCCACCACCCTCTGTCTAGAACCATCAAGCAAATTTTGTATCCAGTTCACTAGCTCCTCCTGAATGCCATATCCTTTTACACTGATCTGAGCTTATTACCCAGTTTACCAGACAGAACACAGAACAGTTCAGCCCAAGACCCTTCGGCCATGATTTCATGCCAACCTTTTATCCAACTGTTAGATCAAAGTAAACTACATACCGTTCATTTTACTATTATCAGTGTGTCTGTCCATGAGTCTATTAAATGTCCCAGATGTGTCTAATTTTACTACCACCATTGGCAGTCCATCCAACCACCTACCATTCTCTATCTTCTTATCCATCCTCCATTCACCTTAAAATTACACTCCCTTGTAATAGCCATTTATGCCATAGGAGGAAAAGTCTCTGACTATTCACTCTCTCTGTGCCTCTCACCATCTTGTTCACCTCTACCAGGTCGTCCCACCCCCTTCTTCACTCCAATGAGAAAAGCCTTAGCTCCCTCAAACATTCTTCGTAAGAACTGCCCTCCATTACAGGCAGCATCTTGGTAAATCTCCTGTGTACGCTCTCTAAAACTTGCGCAGCCTTCCTGTAAACAGGGGACCAGAACTGAACACAATATTCCAAGTGTGGTCTCACCAGAACGCTATAAAGATGCAGTAAAACCTCACGGCTCTTACAGTCAATCCCCCTTCTAAGGGGAACCAACACAACATATGCCTTTTTAACAACCCTGCCAACGTGCGTGGCAATTTTGAGGGATCTATGGACACGGACCACATGATCTCTGTTCCTCCGCACTGCCAAGTATTCTGCCATTCACCCTGTATTCTGTATTCAAATTCGACCTTCCAAAATGAATTACTTCACACGTTTCCAGATTGGACTCCATCTGCCACTTCCAGCCCAGCTCTGTGTCCTGTCAATGTCACATTGCAACCTACAACAGCCCTCCACGTTCCCCACCACTCCACCAACCTTCATGTTATTTGCAAACTTACTAACCCACTCTCCAACATCCACATCCAAGTCATTTAAGAAATCACAGAGAGCAGAGTCCCAGAGCCGATTGTTACAGAACACCACTGGTCACTGAGCTCCAGGCTCAATACTCTCCATCTGCTGCCACCCTCTGTCTTCTCTAGGCCATCCAATCCTGTATCCAGACAGACAGATTTCCCTGTATTCCAATTTTCCTTCTTTTCTGAATGAGCCATCAACATATTTTGCCATATCTTCAAAGAATTCAAGAAGGTTTGTGAGGCATGACCCGACGCCTCACAAACCCATACTGACTGTGGCTAACTTAACTATGGTTTTCCAAGTAGTCATAAATCCTGTCTTTAGAGTCCTCGCCAATAATCTGCACACCACAGACATTCGACCAAATCTGTAATTCCCAGAATTCTACCTCCGTAACATGGCTCCGACTTTACAAATTTTCCCTCCTCTGCCATGTTCCCCAGAAGGGCACTGGAGGGTGGTGAGGGTTACAGAGATAGAGAGGAATGTCAGGACAGGAGGATTTTGCAGACATTAGGAGGTTTGCAGTGCCAAAAGGAGGCTTCAGTAATTGTGAGGTTTCATGGTGATGAAGGCATTTCAGGAGGGACGGAGGATTGTAGGGAAATGAGAGGTTTCACAGTTTAGTTGTTTTGTTAGGGCTGCAAGTGGTTACTGAGTTGGGGAGGGTGTAAGCACTGGTGGATATTACATAAACATGTGGTTTTGGTTGCAATGCAGGAAGAGGATTCAGGAAGCTGGAGAGTATGGGGTCTGAACGAGGTTACACAAATGGGAAGAGTTGTCAGGTGTGCAGGTGTTTACAGAGACAGCAATGGCCTGATCTGAAGCAGACGACCCAGATTGGGAGGGATATGAGGACTGGAGATGGTTTCACAGGGAGGGAGGACCATAGACCCACAGGAGGTTACAGAAATGTGGAGAGCTGTAGGGCTGATGGGGGTTCATGGAGATGGGAATATTGGTAGGGATGGAGAAGTTTACAGGGATAAGGATGTTTGTAGGCCAGGGCTGGATCACAGACAGGGAGTGTTTTAGGGAGCTGAGCAGATTACAGAGATAAAGATGTTTGTATCGACTGGAAGAACAAACAGAGATGTGCAGGGTAGTCGTGACTGAAGATGTTTATAGACATAGGAAGGCTTAGGTTCTGGGGGTTATGGAGGCTGTGGAATCTGGATTTCTTTTCAGAGACTGGGAAAACAATTTTGGTCAGAAGCAGTTTCACAGATAAGGGAGCATAGCACAAACTGGAGCAAGTTGTAGAGGAAGGTGACGTTTTAACAGATAGTGGTATAAGAGCTGGGCAAGGCTATGTAGATGGGTAGATGGTGGAGACACAGGAGGAGCTTACATTGACATGGGGGTGATAGTGACAGGAGGGTGTTAAATAGATAATGGGTTTTGTGGGGACTGGATTGGGAGAGGCACAGGCATGGAGTGAGTTCGACAGTTCAGGATTACTGCAGAGACCTGAGAGGATTACACTGATGGGGATGGTGGTCGGGTCTCCACAGACTATTGGTGTTTAGGGAATGGAAGAGAATGGAAGAGATTTGGTAGATAGGGAGGGATGTAAGAGCTGCAGGAGCTTATGGAGAGTTGAAGAGTTGGAGCAATTTGCAGAGGTAGGTTTCTCAGACAGGAGTAGGTTATAGATAGTGAGGGTTGTGTGGTCTGAGTTAGTCAAAAAGAGGAGAGTTTTCGCGTCTGGAAGAGGTTACACTGACAGGGACAGTTGAAGAGACTGAAGCAAAAATGCATTGGGAAGGTTACACAGAGAGGGAGGTGAGCAGGGACTGAAGGTGAATACACAGACATGGAGGGTTGTATTGTTAGACGGAGCTGAGAGGGATAGGGACCGGTGTAGGGATTTACACAGATAGAGAAGGTTGTGTTTTTGGAGAAGGTTACAATGATACAGACAGTGTTAGGGAGGGACACGCACACACACAGCGAGGGAGGGACACGCACACACAACGAGGAAGAGACACGCACACACACAGCGAGGGAGGGACACACACACAGCGAGGGGCACACATACACACACACACACACACACGCACACAGCGAGGGAGGGACACGCAGCGAACGGACACAGACACAGTGAGGGATGGGAAATGCACATACACAGTGAGGGAGCAACACGCGCACACACACACAGCGAGGGTGGGACACGCAAACACACAGCGAGGGTGGGACACGCACACACACACAGTGAGGGTGGGACACGCACGCACACACAGTGAGGGAGGGACACGCTCACACACACAGTGAGGGAGGCACACGCTCACACACACAGTGAGGGAGGGACACGCACGCACACAGTGAGGGAGGGACACGCACACACACAGTGAGGGAGGGACACGCTCACACACACAGTGAGGGAGGGACACGCTCACACACACAGTGAGGGAGGGACACGCACACACACAGTGAGGGAGGGACACGCACACACACAGTAAGGGAGGGACACGCACACACACAGTGAGGGAGGGACACGCACACACACAGTAAGGGAGGGACACGCACACACACAGTGGGGGAGGGACACGCACACACACACAGCGAGGGAGGGACACGCACACACACAGTGAGGGAGGGACACGCACACACACATAGTGAGGGAGGGACACGCACACACACAGTAAGGGAGCGACACGCACACACACAGTGAGGGAGGGACACGCACAAACACAGTAAGGGAGGGACACGCACATACACAGTGAGGGAGGGACACACACACAGCGATGGAGGGATACACACACACACACAGTGAGGGAGGGACACGCACACACACAGTGAGGAAGGGACACGCACACACACAGTGAGGGAGGGACACGCACACACTCAGTGAGGGAGGGACATGCACACACACAGCGAGGGAGAGACAGGCACACACACAGCGAGGGAGGGACAGGCACACGCACAATGAGGGGGAGGGCATGTGCACACAAATTGAGAAGGGGCACACACACACACAGCGAGGGAGGGAAACGCACAAATAAATACAAACACACACACACATAGCGAGGGAGGGACACGCACATACATACTGAGGGGGATACACGCAGACACACAGCGAGGGACGGGGACACACACACGCAAAGCGAAGGAGGGACACGCTCACATATACACACACCAACACAGAGCAAGGGAGAGACGCACACACACAGCGAGAAGGGGACAAACACACACAAGTCGAGGGGGAGGGCATGTGCACAGAAATTGAGAGGAGGTTCGCACATACAGCGAGAGGGGACACACACAGACATGGCAAGGGTGGGACACACGCACACAGCAAAGTGGTCACGCACTCACACACACAAGGGACGGACACACACGCACACACACAACGAGGGAGGGACAGCACACACAACGAGGAAGAGACACGCACACACACAGCGAGGGAGGGACACACACACAGCGAGGGGCACACATACACACACACACACGCACAGAGCGAGGGAGGGACACGCAGCGAACGGACACAGACACAGTGAGGGATGGGACATGCACATACACAGTGAGGGAGCCACACGCGCACACACACACAGCGAGGGTGGAACACGCACACACACAGCGAGGGTGGGACACGCACACACACACAGTGAGGGTGGGACACGCACGCACACACAGTGAGGGAGGGACACGCTCACACACACAGTGAGGGAGGGACACGCTCACACACACAGTGAGGGAGGGACACGCACACACACACAGTGAGGGAGGGACACGCACACACAGTGAGGGAGGGACACGCACACTCACAGTGAAGGAGGGACACGCACACACACAGCGAGGGAGGGACACACACACAGAGCATGGGAGAGACGCACACACACAGCGAGAAAGCGACAAACTCACACAAGTCGAGGGGGAGGGCATGTGCACAGAAATTGAGAGGAGGTTCGCACATACAGCGAGAGGGGACACACACAGACATGGCAAGGGTGGGACACACGCACACAGCAAGGTGGTCACGCACTCACACACACAAGGGGCGGACACACACGCACACACACAGCGAGGGAGGGACAGCACACACAACGGGAAAGAGACACGCACACACACAGCGATGGAGGGACACACACACAGCGAGGGGCACACACACACACACACACACACACATACAGCGAGGGAGGGACACGCAGCGAACGGACACAGACACAGTGAGGGATGGGACATGCACATACACAGTGAGGGAGCAACACGCGCACATACACACAGCGAGGGTGGGACACGCACACACACAGCGAGGGTGGGACACGCACACACACACAGTGAGGGTGGGACACGCTCACACACACAGTGAGAGAGGGACACGCTCACACACAAAGTGAGGGAGGGACACGCTGACACACACAATGAGGGAGGGACACGCTCACACACACAGTGAGGGAGGGACACGCACACACACAGTGAGGAAGGGCCACGCACACACACAGTAAGGGAGGGACACGCACACACACAGTGAGGGAGGGACACGCACACACACAGTAAGGGAGGGACACGCACACACACAGTGAGGGAGGGACACGCACACACACACAGCGAGGGAGGGACACGCACACACACAGTGAGGGAGGGACACGCACACACACACAGTGAGGGAGGGGCACGCTCACACACACAGTGAGGGAGGGGCACGCTCACACACACAGTGAGGGAGGGACACGCACACACACAGTGAGGGAGGGACACGCACACAGACACAGCGAGGGAGGGACACACACAGCGATGGAGGGATACGCACACACACACAGTGAGGGAGGGACACGCACACACACAATGAGGGAGGGACACGCACACACACAGTGAGGGAGGGACACGCACACACACAGCGAGGGAGAGACAGGCACACACACAGCGAGGGAGGGACAGGCACACGCACAATGAGGGGGTGGGCATGTACACACAAATTGAGAAGGGTCACACACAAACACAGCGAGGGAGGGACACGCACAAATACATACACACACACACACATACACACACACACACATAGCGAGGGAGGGACACGCACATACATACTGAGGGGGATACACGCAGACACACAGCGAGGGACGGGGACACACACACGCAAAGCGAAGGAGGGACACGCTCACATACACACACACAAACACAGAGCAAGGGAGAGACGCACACACACAGCGAGAAGGGGACAAACACACACAAGTCGAGGGGGAGGGCATGTGCACAGAAATTGAGAGGAGGTTCGCACATACAGCGAGAGGGGACAAACACAGACATGGCAAGGGTGGGACACACGCACACAGCAAGGTAGTCACACACACACACACACACAAGGGACGGACACACACACACGCAAAGCGAGGGAGGGACATGCACACATACACACACACACGCACCAACATAGAGTAAGGGAGGGACATGCACACACGCACACAAGGGACGGACACACACACGCAAAGCGAGGGAGGGACACGCACAGATACACACACACGCACACACACACACACACACACACAGAGCAAGGGAGGGACACGTGTGCACACACAGCGAAGAAGGGACATACAAACACACACAGTGAAGGGATTACCCAGAGACACACAACGAGGGAGGGACACACACACACACACACACACACACAGAGCAAGGGAGAGACACACACACACATACAGCGAAGGAAGGAACACACACACACATGTCGAGGGGGAGGGCATGTGCAAAGCAATTGAGAGGGGGCACACACACACAGCGAGAGGGGACACGCACAGACACGGCAAGGGTGAGACACGCGCACACAGCGAGAGAGGGACACGTGCACACAGCGAGGGAGGGACACACAAACACATAAAGAGCGAGGGTGGGACACACACACACACACACACTGCGAGTGAGAGACACACAAACAGCGAGGGAGTGAAACGTACACACACAGTGAGGGAGGGACACACACACATACACACACAGCAAGGGAGGGAAGGACATGCACACACACAGAGCAAGGGAGGGACATGCACACACGCACACATGCACACAAGGGAAGGACACACACTTAAAGCGAGGGAGGGACACGCACAGATACACACACACACACACATAAACACAGAGCAAGGGACGGACGCGTGCACACACAGCGAGGGAGGGACAAAAACACACAGCGAGGGAGCGACATACAAACACACACAGTGGTGGGGTTACTCGCAGACACACAGCGAGGGGGCGATACACACACAAACACACACACACACACAGCGAGGGAGGAACACACACACATACAGCGAAGGAAGGGACACACCCATGTTAAGGGGGAGGGCATGTACACAGAAATTGAGAGGGGGCACGCACACACAGCGAGAGGGGACACACACGGCAAGGGTGCGACACGCACTCACAAACACAAGGGACGGACACATGGACACACAGAGCGAGGGAGGGTCACGCACACATACATACACACACAGAAACACAGAGCAAGGGAGGGACATGCACACACGCACACAAGGGACGGACACACATGCAAAGCGAGGGAGGGACGCGCACACATACACAAACACACACACGGGACGGAAACACACGCAAAGCGAGGGAAGGACACGCACAGATACACACATACGCAAACACAGAGCAAGGGAGGGACACGTGCACACATAGTGAGCGTGGGATACACACAGCGAGGGATCGACACGCAAACACACGCAGTGAGGGGGATACCCGCAGACACACAGAAGGAAGGGACACACACAGACACAGCGTGGGGTGACATGCACACACACACTGCGAGGGAGAATCACTCACACAGCGAGGGAGGGACATGCACACACACACACATACAAACACTCAGAGGAAGGGGGCGACACGCAAACACAGCGAGGGAAGGACATGCACACATAGCGAGGAAGGAACATACACAAACACACACAGCGAGGGAGGGACACACACACGCACACACAGTGAAGGAGGGACAAGCACACACATGGCGAGGGGGAGGGCATGGGTACAGGAATTGAGAGGGGACACGCACACACAGCGAGAGGGGACACGCACAGACACGACGAGGGAGGGACACGCACTCACACAGCCAGGGGAGAAGCGCTCACAGTGAGGGGATATACACAAAGTGCAATGGAGACACACACACACACACACACACACACGGGACGCACACACACACACAAAGAGCGAGGGAGTGACACGTGCACACACAGCGAGAGGGACACACACACAAAGCGAGGGTGGGACAAGCAAATACACTGCAAGAGGGACACACATACTCACTGCGGGAGGGACACACACACACACAGAGCAACGGAGGGACACACGCATACGCAAGCACACAAAAAGAAACACACACAGCAAGAGAGAGAGGCACACACTCAGCGAGAGAGGGACACGCGCACACACAGCCAGGGAGGGACATGCACACACAGCGAGGGAGGGACGCGCACGCGCGCACACACACACACACAGAGTGAGGGATATACACGCAGACACACGGCGAGGGAGGGACACAAACAGTGAGGGACAGGGACACACACACAGGTAAAGCGAAGGAGGGACACACAGTGAGGGGAATACACGCACACAGCGAGGGTGCGAAACACACACACACACACACACATACACACACATGGGACACAAACACACACACACACACGGGACGCGCACACACACACAAAGAGCGAGGGAGTGACATGCGCACACACAGCCAGAGGGACACATACACACACACACACACACACAAAGCAAGGGAGGGACACGCGCATGCGCAAGCACACAAACAGAAACACACAGCGAGAGAGAGACACACACACTCAGTGAGAGAGGGACACGCGCACACACAGCCAGGGAGGGACATGCACACACAGCGTGGGAGGGACGCACACAAAAACACACACACACACCCACACACAGAGCAAGAGAGGGACACTCGCAAACACAGCGAGGGGGAAACACATGCACACACAGCGAGGGAGGGCCACGCACGCACGCGCACAGCAAGTGGGACACACACACACACACACACACACACACACACACACAGCAAGAGAGGGACACGCGCACATACAGCCAGGGAGGGACATGCACACAGCGAGGGAGAGTCACACACAAACACACACACAGAGCAAGAGAGGGATACACGCAGACACACAGCGAGGTGGAGACACATGCACACGCAGCGAGGGAGAACCACGCACACACACGCACAGCAAGAGGGTCACACACACACACAGCAAGTAGGGGAAACTCACACATACACAGCGAGGGAGGGACACACACACACGCACGCACAGCGAGGGAGGGACGGACACACACACACACAGATACAGTGAGGGGGACACGTGCACACACACAGCGAGGGAGGGACGGACACACACACAGATAGAGAGAAGGAGGATACACACACACACACAGCGAGGGGACCCGCACACTCGCATCGTGGGAGGGAGACAGAATTACACACACAAAGGGAGGGACACTTACGTTAACACACACACAGAGCAAGAGAGAGAAACATACACACAACGCGATGGAGTGACACACACTCAAACAGTGAGTGAGGGACACGCAGTGAAGGGGGGGACACACAAACACATTCAGTGAGGATGTGACATGTACACACAAACAGCGAGGAAGAGACACACACATACACACAGCGAGCGAGGGACTTGCTGAGACACGCAGCGAGGGAGGGATGCGCAAACACACAGGGATGGAGGGACAAGCACACACAGAGAGGGAGGGACACACACACAGCGAGGGAGGGACACGCACATACACAGCAAGGGAGGGACACGCACACACACAGGGAAGGAGGGACAAGCAGACACAGGGAGAGGTGGAGGGCATGTGCACAGAAATTGAGAGGGACACACGCACACACAGCGAGAGAGGACACCCACAGGCACAGCGAGGGAGGGACACACGCACACACAGCAACGGGGTACATGCACTCACAAACCGAGGGGAGATGCGCACATACAGTGAGGGGGATATACACAAAGCGCAAGGGAGGGACACACACACACACAGCAAGGGAGTGACACGTGCACACACAGTGAGAGGGGGACGTGTGCACACAGCGAGGGAAGGACATGCACATACACAGTGAGGGAGATACATGCATATACACACACAGCGAGGGAGGGACACACACATACACAGCAAGGGAAGGACATGCGCACATACACACACATACACAGAGGGAGGGATGGAGACACACACACGCACAGTGAGGGGGCACACGCACACTCACAGCAAGGGAGGGAGACGCACACACAGAGCGATAGAGAGACACATGCACACAATGCGAGGGAGTGACACATACACAACCAGCGAGTGAGGGACACGCAGTGAAGGGGGACACACACAAACACATACTGTGAGGGTGTGACACATACACACAACGAGGAAGGGACACACACACACATACACACACACACACACAGCAAGTGAGACACACACACAGCGAGCGAGGCACACACACAGCATGGGAGGGACTTGCTGAGACACGCAGAGAGGGAGCTACACGCACACGCACACCGAGAGATGGACAGGCACACACAGTGAGACACACACACACACACACACACACACACACACACACAGCGAGGGAGGGACACGCACACACAGCGAGAGAGAGACACATGCACACAGCGAGGGAGGGACACACAAACAGCAAGGGAGGGACTTGCTGAGACACGCAGAGAGGGAGGAACACGCACAGCGAGGGATGGACACGCACACACAGCGAGGGATGGACACGGACGCATACAGCGACGGAGGGACATACACACGCAGCGAGGATGGGACACACACACAGCGAGAAAGAGACACACAAACACACAGCGAGCAAGAGACAGAAAAACAGCGAGGGAGTGAAATGTACACACTCACACAGAGTGAGGGAGGGACACACACACAGACACACACACAGCGAGGCAGGGAAGGACATGCACACACACACAACAAGGGAGGGACACGCACACACACAGCGAAGGAGGGACACGTACACAATGCAAGGGAAAGACATGCACACACAGCAAGGGAGGTTCATACACTCAAAAACACTGCAAGAGGGACACACATACTCATTGCAAGAGCGGGACACACACACACAACGAGGGAGGGACACGCGCATGCGCAAGCACACAAACACAGGCACACAGCGAGAGAGGGACACACAAATACACGGCAAGGGAGGGATACGCACATACACAGAAAGCGAGTGGGGACCACACACAGAGAGAGAGCGAGGGAGAGACACACACACATAGCGAGGGGGCGACAAATGCACACACAGGGAGGGAGGGCCACGCACACACACGCACAGAGCAAGGGGGGAAACTCACACACACACAGCGAGGGGGCGACACATGCACACACACACGCACAGCAAGCGGGACACACACACCCACAAACAGAGCGAGGGAGGTACACACACATACACAGAGCGAGGGAGGGACACACACGCACACACACAGAGCGAGGGAGGAACACACACGCACGCACACAGCGAGAGAGCGATACATGCATGAGAAAGCTCACAAACACAGACACACACAGCGATGGAGGGACAGGCACACACACAGCGAGGGAGGAACACACACACAGCGAGGGAGGGAAACACACACACACACACACACAGAGCGAGGTAGGGACACCCACACACAGCGAGGGAGGGACACGCATACCCACAGCGAGGGAGGGAAACGCACACAGGGAGGGAGGGACACACAGACAAAGTGAGGCAGGGACACACACACAGCGAGGGAGGGACACACACACACACAGACACACACACACAGAGCGAGGGAGGGACACCCACACACAGCGAGGGAGGGACACACGCATAGCGAGTGCGGGACACACACACAGCGAGGGAGGGACACCCACACACAGCGCGGGAGGGACACGCAAACCCACAGCGAGGGAGGGAAACACACAAACACACACACAGAGCGAGGGAGGGACACCCACACACAGCGCGGGAGGGACACGCACACCCACAGCGAGGGAGGGAAACACACAAACACACACACAGAGCGAGGGAGGAACACACACGCACGCACACAGCGAGAGAGCGATACATGCATGAGAAAGCTCACAAACACAGACACACACAGCGATGGAGGGACAGGCACACACACAGCGAGGGAGGAACACACACACAGCGAGGGAGGGACACACACACACACACACACACATACACACACAGTGAGGGGGACACGCACACACTGCGAGGGAGGGACAGGCTCACACACAGCGAGGGAGGAACACACACACATACGACGAGGGCCGGACACACACACACACACACACACACAGCGAGGGACGAACGGACACACAGCGAGGGAGGGACACACACACACACACACACACATACACACACACAGTGAGGGGGACACGTACACACTGCAAGAGTGAGAGACATGCAATCACACAGTGAGGAAGGGATGCACACAATCACAACGAGGGAGGGACACACACAAACACAGCGAGGGAGGGACACGCACACCCACAGCGAGGGAAGGACACGCACACAGGGAGGGAGGGACACACAGACATAGCGAGGGAGGGACACACAGACATAGCGAGGGAGGGACACACACACAGCGAGGGAGGGAAACACACACACACACACACACAGAGCGAGGTAGGGACACCCACACACAGCGAGGGAGGGACACGCATACCCACAGCGAGGGAGGGAAACGCACACAGGGAGGGAGGGACACACAGACAAAGTGAGGCAGGGACACACACACAGCGAGGGAGGGACACACACACACACAGACACACACACACACAGCGAGGGAGGGAAACACACACACACACACAGAGCGAGGGAGGGACACCCACACACAGCGAGGGAGGGACACACGCATAGCGAGTGCGGGACACACACACAGCGAGGGAGGGACACCCACACACAGCGCGGGAGGGACACGCAAACCCACAGCGAGGGAGGGAAACACACAAACACACACACAGAGCGAGGGAGGGACACCCACACACAGCGCGGGAGGGACACGCACACCCACAGCGAGGGAGGGAAACACACAAACACACACACAGAGCGAGGGAGGGACACCCACACACAGCGAGGGAGGGACACACGCATAGCGAGGGCGGGACACACACACAGCGAGGGTGGGACACACACACACACATAGTGAGGGAGGGACACGCACGCACACACAGTGAGGGAGGGACACGCACACACAGTGAGGGAGGGACACGCACACACAGTGAGGGAGGGACACACACACACAGCGAGGGAGGGACACACACACACACAGCGAGAGAGGGACACACACAGTGAGGGAGGGACACACGCACACAGCTAGGGAGGGACACGCACACAGTGAGGGAGAGATACGCACACAGCGAGGGAGGGACGCGCACACACACACACAGTGAGGGGGAAACGCACACACACAGCGAGGGAGGGACAGGCTCACACACAGTGAGGGAGGAACACACACACACGCACATACGCACACATGCACACACAGTGAGGGGGACACGCACACACTGCAAGAGTGAGAGATACACACTCACACTGTGAGGGAGGGACACAAAAACACAACGAGGGAGGGATACGCACAAACAGAGCGAGGGAGGGACACACACACAGAGCGAGGGAGGAACACACACAGTGAGGGGAACACGCACACACACAGCGAGGGAGGGAAACACACACACACACACAGAGCGAGGGAGGGACACCCACACACAGCGAGGGAGGGACACTCGCATAGCGAGGGTGGGACACACACACAGCGAGGGAGGGACACCCACAGACAGCGAGGGAGGGACACGCACACACAGCAAGGGTGGGACACATACACACACACATACACAGTGAGGGGGACACGCACACACACGAGGGAGGGACAAACACACACACAGCGTCGGAAGGACACACACACAGCGTGGGAGGGACACACACACAGCATGGGAGGGACACACGCACACAGCGTGGGATGGACAAAAACACAGAGCATGGGAGGGACCCACATACACACACAGCGAGGGAGGGACGCGCACAGACACAGCGAGGGAGGTACATGCACACAGCGAGGGAGAGACCCGCACACAGTGAGGGAAAGACATTCAAATACAGCTAGGAAGGGACACACACACACAGCGAGGGAGGGACACACACACAGCGAGGGAGACACACACACACAGCGAGGGAGTGACACCCACACACACACAGCGAGGGAGTGACACCCACACACACGCAGACAGGGAGGGACACACACACACACACAGACAGGGAGGGACACACACACACAGCGAGGGAGGGACGCGCACAGACACAGCGAGGGAGGGACATGCACACAGCGAGGGAGGGACCCGCACACAGTGAGGGAAAGACATTCAAATACAGCTAGGAAGGGACACACACACACAGCGAGGGAGGGACACACACACAGCGAGGGAGACACACACACACAGCGAGGGAGTGACACCCACACACACACAGCAAGGGAGTGACACCCACACACACGCAGACAGGGAGGGACACACACACACACACACACACACAGCGAAGGAGGGACACACACAAACACAGCGGGGGAGGGACACACACACACAGTTTGGGGGACACGCATACCCACAGCGAGGGAGGGACAGACTCACACACAGCGAGGGTGGAACACACACACACAGTGAGGGGGGCACGCACACACTGCAAAAGTGAGAGACATGCACTCACACAGTGAGGGAGGGACATACACAAATACAACGAGGGAGAGACACATACAAATACAGCGAGGGTGGGACACTCACAAACACAGCGAGGGAGGGATACGCACACACACAGACAGAGAGGCAGAGACACGCACACACAGCGAGGGAGGGGCACACACACACACAGCGAGGGAGGGACAATCACACACAGCGAGGGAGGGACACGCACACACAGCAAGGGTGGGACACACACACACACACAGTGAGGGAGGGACACGCACACACAGCGAGGGAGGGACACGCACACACAGCAAGGGTGGGACAGACACACACACACACAGTGAGTGGGACACGCGCACACACAACGAGGGAGGGACACACACACACACAGTGAGGAGGACACGCACACACACAACGAGGGAGCGACACACACACACACACACACATACTCAGCATGTGAGGGAGGGACACACACAGCGTGGAAGGGACAAAACACACAGCCTGGGAGGGACACACACACACACAGAGCATGGGAGGTACACACACACACACACACAGCGAGGGAGGGACACACACACAGACCGTGGGAGGGACACACACACAGAGCGTGGGAGGGACACACATGCACACACAGCGAGTGAAGGACACGCACAAACACAGCGAGGGAGGGACGCGCACAGACACAGCGAGGGAGGGACACGCACACAGCGAGGCAGGGACACGCACACAGTGAGGGAAAGACTTTCAAATACAGCTAGGAAGGGACACACACACACAGCGAGAGAGGGACACGCACACAGCGAGGGAGGGACACACACACACAGCGAGGCAGGGACACACACACAGCGAGGGATGGACACCCACACACACAGCGAGGGAGGGACACACCCACAGCGAGGGAGTGACACACACACACACACAGCGAGGGAGTGACACCCACACACACATGCAGCGAGGGAGGGACACACACACGCACACAGCGAGGGAGGGACACACACAAACACAGCGAGGGAGGGACACACACACGCACACAGCGAGGGAGGGACACACACAAACACAGCGAGGGAGGGACACGCACACACAGCGACGGAGGGACACACACAAACACAGCGGGGGACGGACACACACACAAACACAGCGAGGGCGAGACACACACAAACACAGCGAGGGAGAGACACACACACCCACAGCGAGGGAGGGACACACACACACACAGCGAGGGAGGAACACACAACACGCACACAGTGAGTGGGGCACGCACACACTGCAAGAGTGAGAGACATGCACTCACACAGTGAGCGAGGGACATACACAAACACAACGAGGGAGGGACACACAAACACAGCGAGGGAGGGACACACAGAAACACAGCGAGGGAAAGACACATACAAATACAGCGAGGGAGGGACAGACACAAACACAGCGAGGGAGGGATACACGCAAACACAGCGAGGGAGGGACACTCACAAACACAGCGAGGGAGGGATACGCACACACACAGACAGCGAGGGAAGGACATGCACACACAGCGAGGGAGGGGCACACACACACACACACAGCGAGGGAGGGACACACACACACACAACGAGGGAGGGGGACAAACACACACACACACACATAGCGTCAGAGGGATACACACACAGCGTGGGAGGGACACAGATACACACACAGCATGGGAGGGACACACAAACAAAGCATGGGAGGGACAAAAACACACAGCGTGGGAGGGACACACACACAGAGAATGGGAGGGACACACACACAGCGTGGGAGGTATACACACACACACGCACACACAGCGAGGGAGGGACACATGCACAGTCCGTGGGAGGGACACACACACAGAGCGTGGGAGGGACACACACACACACACACACACACACACACACATACTCAGCATGTGAGGGACACACACACACAGCGAGGGAGGAACACACAACACACACACAGTGAGGGGGGCACGCACACACTGCAAGAGTGAGAGACATGCACTCACACAGTGAGCGAGGGACATACACAAACACAGCGAGGGAGGGACACACACAAACACAGCGAGGGAAAGACACATACAAATACAGCGAGGGAGGGACACACACAAACACAGCGAGGGAAGGATACAGGCAAACACAGCGAGGGAGGGACACTCACAAACACAGCGAGGGAGGGATACGCACACACACAGACAGCGAGGGAGGGACACGCACACACAGCGAGGGAGGGGCACACACACACACAGCGAGGGAGGGACACGCACACACACAACGAGGGAGGGGGACAAACACACACACACACATAGCGTCGGAGTGATACACACACAGCGTGGGAGGGACACAGATACACACACAGCATGGGAGGGACATACACGCAAAGCATGGGAGGGACAAAAACACACAGCGTGGGAGGGACACACACACAGAGAATGGGAGGGACACACACACAGCGTGGGAGGTATACACACACACACGCACACACAGCGAGGGAGGGACACATACACAGACCATGGGAGGGACACACACACAGAGCGTGGGAGGGATACACACACACATAGTCAGCATGTGAGGGACACACACACACAGCGTGGGAGGGACACACACACAGAGCGAGGCAGGGACACACACGCAGCGAGGGATGGACACCCACACACACAGCGAGGGAGGGACACACCCACAGCGAGGGAGTGACACCCACACACACACGCAGCGAGGGAGGGACACACACACGCACACAGCGAGGGAGGGACTCGCACAAACACAGCGAGGGAGGGACGCGCACAGACACAGCGAAGGAGGGACACGCACACAGCGAGGCAGGGACACGCACACAGTGAGGGAAAGACATTCAAATACAGCTAGGAAGGGACACACACACACTGCGAGAGAGGGACACGCACACAGCGAGGGAGGGACACACACACACAGCGAGGCAGGGACACACACGCAGCGAGGGATGGACACCCACACACACAGCGAGGGAGGGACACACCCACAGCGAGGGAGTGACACCCACACACACACACGCAGCGAGGGAGGGACACACACACGCACACAGCGAGGGAGGACACACACAAACACAGCGAGGGAGGGACACACACACACAGCGACGGAGGGACACACACAAACACAGCGGGGGACGGACACATACACAAACATAGCGAGGGCGAGACACACACAAACACAGCGAGGGACACACACACACACACACACACAGCGAGGGAGGGACACGCACACACACAACGAGGGAGGGGGACAAACACACACACACACACACAGCGTCGGAGGGATACACACACAGCGTGGGAGGGACACACACACAGAGAATGGGAGGGACACACACACAGCGTGGGAGGTATACACACACACACGCACACACAGCGAGGGAGGGACACATACACAGACCGTGGGAGGGACACACACACAGAGCGTGGGAGGGACACACACACACACACACACACATACTCAGCATGTGAGGGACACACACACACAGCGTGGGAGGGACAAAACACACAGCCTGGGAGGGACACACACACAGAGCATGGGAGGTACACACACACACACACACAGCGAGGGAGGGACACACACACAGACCGTGGGAGGGACACACACACAGAGCGTGGGAGGGACACACATGCACACACAGCGAGTGAGGGACACGCACAAACACAGCGAGGGAGGGACGCGCACACAGCGAGGGGTGGACACACACACACAGCGAGGCAGGGACACACACACAGCGAGGGATGGACACCCACACACACAGCGAGGGAGGGTCACACCCACAGCGAGGGATGGACACCCACACACACAGCGAGGGAGGGACACACCCACAGCGAGGGAGTGACACCCACACACACACAGCGTGGGAGGGACACACCCACAGCGAGGGAGTGACACCCACACACACAAAGCGAGGGCGAGACACACACAAACACAGCGAGGGAGAGATACACAACACACACACAGTGAGGGGGGCACGCACACACTGCAAGAGTGAGAGACATGCACTCACACAGTGAGCGAGGGACATACACAAACACAACGAGGGAGGGACACACAAACACAGCGAGGGAGGGACACACACAAACACAGCGAGGGAGGGACACACAGAAACACAGCGAGGGAAAGACACATACAAATACCGCGAGGGAGGGACACACACAAACACAGCGAGGGAGGGATACACGCAAACACAGCGAGGGAGGGACACTCACAAACACAGCGAGGGAGGGATACGCACACACACAGACAGCGAGGGAGGGACAGGCACACACAGCGAGGGAGGGGCACACACACACACACAGCGAGGGAGGGACACGCACACACACAACGAGGGAGGGGGACAAACACACACACACACACATAGCGTCGGAGGGATACACACACAGCGTGGGAGGGACACAGATACACACACAGCATGGGAGGGACACACACACAAAGCATGGGAGGGACAAAAACACACAGCGTGGGAGGGACACACACACAGAGAATGGGAGGGACACACACACAGCGTGGGAGGTATACACACACACACGCACACACAGCGAGGGAGGGACACATACACAGACCGTGGGAGGGACACACACACAGAGCGTGGGCGGGACACACATACACACACAGCAAGTGAGGGACACGCACAGACACAGCGAGGGAGGGACGCGCACAGACATAGCGAGGGACGGACACGCACACAGCGAGGGAGGGCCACGCAGACAGTGAGGGAAAGATATTCAAATACAGCTAGGAAGGGACACACACACACAGCGAGGGAGGGACACACACACAGCGAGGTAGGGACACACACACAGCGAGTGAGGGACACCCACACAGCTAGGAAGGGACACACACACACAGCGTGGGAGGGACGCACACATACACACACACACAGCGAGGGAGGGACACACACACAGACCGTGGGTGGGACACACACACAGAGCGTGGGCGGGACACACATACACACACAGCGAGGGAGGGACGCGCACAGACACAGCGAGGGAGGGACGCGCACAGACACAGCGAGGGAGAGACACGCACACAGCGAGGGAGGGACACGCAGACAGTGAGGGAAAGATATTGAAATACAGCTAGGAAGGGACACACACACAGCGAGGCAGGGACACACACACAGCGAGTGAGGGACACCCACACACACAGCGAGGGAGGGACACACCCACAGCGAGGGAGTGACACCCACACACACACAGCGAGGGAGGGACACACACACACACAGCGACGGACGGACACACACAAACATAGCGGGGGAGGGACACACACACACACACACAGCGACAGAGGGACACACACAAACACAGCGAGGGCGAGACACACACAAACACAGCGAGGGAGAGACACACACACACACAGCGAGGGAGCCACACACACACAGTGAGGGGGACACGCACACCCACAGCGAGGGAGGAACACACACACACACACGCAGTGGTGGGGACACACACACACTGCAAGAGTGAGAGACATGCACTCACACAGTGAGGGAGGGACATACACAAATACAACGAGGGAGGGACACATAAACATAGCGAGGGAGGGACACACACAAACACAGCGAGTGAGGGACACACACAAACACAGCGAGGGAGAGACACATACAAATACAGCGAGGGAGGGACACACACAAACACAGCGAGGGAGGGATACACGCAATCACAGCGAGGGAGGGACACTCACAAACACAGCGAGGAAGGGATACACACACACACAGACAGCGAGGGAGGGACACGCACACACAGAGAGGGAGGGACACGCACACACAGCAAGGGTGGGACACACACACACACACACACAGTGAGGGGGACACGCACACACAACGAGGGACACACACACACACACACACACAGCGTCGGAGGGACACACACACTGCGTGCGAGGGACACACAAACAGAGCGTGGGAGGGACAAAAACACACAGCCTGGGAGGGACACACACACACAGCATGGGAGGGACACACAATACAGCGTGGGAGGTACACACACAAACACACACACAGCGAGGGAGGGACACGCACACAGACCGTGGGAGTGACACACACACAGAGCGTGGGAAGGACACACATACACACACAGAGAGTGAGGGACACGCACAGACACAGCGAGGGAGGGAGACGCACAGACACAGCGAGGGACGGACACGCACACAGTGAGGGAAAGACATTCAAATACAGCTAGGAAGGGACACATACACGCAGCGTGGGCGGGACACACACACACAGCGAGGGAGGGACACACACAGACCGTCGGAGGGACACACACACAGAGCGTGGGAGGGACACACATACACACACAGCGAGGGAGGGACGCGCACAGACACAGCGAGGGAGGGATGCGCACAGACACAGCGAGGGAGGGACACTCACACAGCGAGGGCGAGACACACACACAGCGAGGGAGGGACACATCCACAGCGAGGGAGTAACACCCATACACACACAGCGAGGGAGGGACACACACACACAGCGACTGAGGGACACACACAAAGACAGCGGGGGAGGGACACACACAAACACAGCGAGGGCGAGACACACACAAACACAGCGAGGGAGAAACACACACAAACACAGCGAGGGAGGGACACGCACACACAGCGAGGAAGGGAAACGCAAACGCACAGTGAGGGAGGGGCACACACACACACACACACACACACACACACACAGAATGGGTGGGACACGCACACAAAGCGAGGGAGGGACACGCACACACAGCGAGGGAGGGACACACACACACACACACACAGTGAGGGGGGCACGCAAAAACACAACGAGGGAGGGACACACTCACACACACGCAGCGTCGGAGGGGGACACACACACAGAGCGTGGGAGGGACACATACACACAGAGCGTGGGAGGGACACACACACACACACACCGCGTGGGAGCGACACACACACAGAGCGTGGGACACACACACACACAGCGTGGGAGAGACACATACAAATACAGCGAGGGAGGGACACACACAAACACAGCGAGGGAGGGATACACACAAACACAGCGAGGGAGGGACACACACACACAACAACAACACAGTGTGGGAGGGACACACACACACACAGCGTGGGAGGGACACACACAGCGTAGGAGTGACACACACATACACACAGCGTGGGAGGGACACAAACACAGAGCGTGGGAGCGTCACACACACACACCGTGGGAGGGACACACACACACACAGCGAGGGTGGGACACGCACAGACACAGCGAGGGAGGGACGTGCACAAACACAGCGAGGGAGGGACGCGCTCAGACACAGTGAGGGAGGGACACGCACACAGTGAGGGAAAGACACGCACACACAGCTAGGAAGGGACACACACACAGCGAGAGAAGGACACGCACACAGCGAGGGAGAGACACACACACAGCGAGGGAGGGACACGCACACAGCGAGGGAGGGACACGCACACACAGCGAGGGAGGGACACACACAAACACAGCGAGGGCGAGACACACACAAACACAGCGAGGGAGAAACACACACGCACACAGCGAGGGAGGGACACGCACACAGCGAGGGAGGGACACGCACACACAGCGAGGAAGGGAAACGCAAACACACAGTGAGGGAGGGGCACACACACACACACACACACACACACACAGAATGGGTGGGACACGCACACAAAGCGAGGGAGGGACACGCACACACAGCGAGGGAGGGACACACACACACACACACACACAGTGAGGGGGGCACGCAAAAACACAACGAGGGAGGGACACACTCACACACACGCAGCGTCGGAGGGGGACACACACACAGAGCGTGGGAGGGACACATACACACAGAGCGTGGGAGGGACACACACACACACACACCGCGTGGGAGCGACACACACACAGAGCGTGGGACACACACACACACAGCGTGGGAGAGACACATACAAATACAGCTAGGGAGGGACACACACAAACACAGCGAGGGAGGGATACACACAAACACAGCGAGGGAGGGACACACACACACAACAACAACACAGTGTGGGAGGGACACACACACACACACACAGCGTGGGAGGGACACACACAGCGTAGGAGTGACACACACACACACACAGCGTGGGAGGGACACAAACACAGAGCGTGGGAGCGTCACACACACACACCGTGGGAGGGACACACACACACAAAGCGAGGGTGGGACACGCACAGACACAGCGAGGAAGGGACGTGCACAAACACAGCGAGGGAGGGACCCGCTCAGACACAGTGAGGGAGGGACACGCACACAGTGAGGGAAAGACACGCACACACAGCTAGGAAGGGACACACACACAGCGAGAGAAGGACACGCACACAGCGAGGGAGAGACACACACACAGCGAGGGAGGGACACGCACACAGCGAGGGAGGGACACGCACACACAGCGAGGGAGGGACACACACACACAGCGAGGGAGGGACACCCACACGCAGCCAGGGATGGATACACACACACAGCCAAGGAGGGACACACACACAACGAGGGAGGGACATACACACTGCGAGGGAGGGACATACACACAGTGAGGGAGGGACACACACACACAGTGAGGGAGGGACACACACACAGTGAGGGAGGGACACGCACACACAGCGAGGGAGGGACACACACACACACATACAGCGAGGGAGGGACACGCACACAGCTAGGGAGGGAGGGACACGCGCACACACAGCGAGGGAGGTACCCACACACAGCGAGGGAGGGACACACACACGCACAGAGCGTGGGAGGGACACACACACACAGCGTGGGAAGGACACACACACAGCGTGGGAGGGTCACACACACACACAGCGTGGGAGGGACACACTCACAGCGAGGGAGGGATACGCACAAAGCGAGGTTGGGACACGCACTCAGTGAGGGAGGGACACACACACAGCGAGGGTGGGACAAATAAACAGCGAGGGAGGGACACCCACACACACACAGCGAGGGAGGGACACACACACACAGCGAGGAAGGGACACACACACAAACACACACACAGCGAGGGAAGGACACACACACACAGCGAGGGTTGGACACGCTCACACACAGTGAGAGAGGTAAAAGCGCACACAGTGATGGGGGGACACGCACACACAGTGAGTGAGGGACACGCACACAAAGTGAGGGAGGGACACACACACACAGTGAGGGAGGGACACACAGACACAGCGAGGGAGGGACACACACACAGCGAGGGAGGGACACACACACAGCGAGGGAGGGACACACACACATACAGCGAGGGAGGGACACGCACACAGCTAGGGAGGGAGTGACACACTCACACACAATGAGAGAGGTAAAAGCGCACACAGTGAGGGAGGGACGCACAGACACAGCGAGGGAGGGACACACGCACAGTGAGGGAGGTACACGCACACAGCTAGGTAGGGAGGGACACGCACACACACAGCGAGGGACGGATACGCCCACAGCGAGGGAGGGACACACACACACAGCGAGGGAGGGACACCAACACACACACACAGCGAGGGAGGGACACGCACACAGCGAGTGTGGGACCCGCGCACACACACAGCGATGGAGGGACACACACACACACATACACACACAGTGAGGGGGACACGCATACACACAGCTACGGAGGGACAGGCTCACACACAGCGATGGAGGAAAACACACACACACACATACACACACAGTGAGGGGGACACGAACACACTGCAAGAGTGAGAGACATGCACTCACATATTTAGGGAGGGACATACACAAATACAACGAGGGAGGGACACTCACACACACAGCGAGGGAGGGACACGCATGCACACAACGAGGGACGGACACACACACACACACACACACACACTGAGGGGGACACGCTCACACACAGCGAGGGAGGGACACTCTCACACACAGTGTGGGAGGGACACGCACACACACACACACACACACACTGAGGAGGACACGCACACACACAGTGAGGGAGGGACACAAACACACACACAGCGACGGAGGGACACACACAAAGTGAGGGGGACACTCATATCCACAGCGAGGGAGGAAAACACACACACAGCCAGGGAGGGACACACACAGTGAGGGAGGGACACGCACGCACACACAGTGAGGGAGGGATACGCACACACAGTGAGGGAGGGACACACACACACAGCGAGGGAGGGACACGCACACACAGTGAGGGAGGGACACACAGACACAGCGAGGGAGGGACATACACACATACAGCGAGGGAGGGACACGCACACAGCTAGGGAGGGAGGGACACGCACACAGCGAGGTAGGGACACACACACACACAGCGAGGGAGTGACACACACACACAAACACACAGCGAGGGTGGGACACACACACACACAGCAAGGGAGTGACACACGCGCACACACAGCGAGGGAGGAACACACACACACAGCCAGGGAGGGACACACACACACACACACAGTGAGGGAGGGACACGCACGCACGCACAGTGAGGGAGGGATACGCACACACAGTGAGGGAAGTACACACACACACAGTGAGGGAGGGACACGCACACACAGTGAGGGAGGGACACACAGACACAGCGAGGGAGGGACACACAAACAGCAAGCTAGGGACACACACACACACAGCGTGGGAGGGACACACACACAGAGCGTGGGGGGGACACACACAGCGTGGGAGGGACACACACAGCGAGGGAGGGACACACCCACAGCGAGGGAGTGACACCCACACACACACACGCAGCGAGGGAGGGACACACACACGCACACAGCGAGGGAGGACACACACAAACACAGCGAGGGAGGGACACACACACACAGCGACGGAGGGACACACACAAACACAGCGGGGGACGGACACATACACAAACATAGCGAGGGCGAGACACACACAAACACAGCGAGGGACACACACACACACACACACACACAGCGAGGGAGGGACACGCACACACACAACGAGGGAGGGGGACAAACACACACACACACAGCGTCGGAGTGATACACACACAGCGTGGGAGGGACACACACACAGAGAATGGGAGGGACACACACACAGCGTGGGAGGTATACACACACACACGCACACACAGCGAGGGAGGGACACATACACAGACCGTGGGAGGGACACACACACAGAGCGTGGGAGGGACACACACACACACACACACACATACTCAGCATGTGAGGGACACACACACACAGCGTGGGAGGGACAAAACACACAGCCTGGGAGGGACACACACACAGAGCATGGGAGGTACACACACACACACACACAGCGAGGGAGGGACACACACACAGACCGTGGGAGGGACACACACACAGAGCGTGGGAGGGACACACATGCACACACAGCGAGTGAGGGACACGCACAAACACAGCGAGGGAGGGACGCGCACACAGCGAGGGGTGGACACACACACACAGCGAGGCAGGGACACACACACAGCGAGGGATGGACACCCACACACACAGCGAGGGAGGGTCACACCCACAGCGAGGGATGGACACCCACACACACAGCGAGGGAGGGACACACCCACAGCGAGGGAGTGACACCCACACACACACAGCGTGGGAGGGACACACCCACAGCGAGGGAGTGACACCCACACACACACAGCGAGGGCGAGACACACACAAACACAGCGAGGGAGAGATACACAACACACACACAGTGAGGGGGGCACGCACACACTGCAAGAGTGAGAGACATGCACTCACACAGTGAGCGAGGGACATACACAAACACAACGAGGGAGGGACACACAAACACAGCGAGGGAGGGACACCCACACACACAGCGAGGGAGGGACACACCCACAGCGAGGGAGTGACACCCACACACACACAGCGTGGGAGGGACACACCCACAGCGAGGGAGTGACACCCACACACACACAGCGAGGGCGAGACACACACAAACACAGCGAGGGAGAGATACACAACACACACACAGTGAGGGGGGCACGCACACACTGCAAGAGTGAGAGACATGCACTCACACAGTGAGCGAGGGACATACACAAACACAACGAGGGAGGGACACACAAACACAGCGAGGGAGGGACACACACAAACACAGCGAGGGAGGGACACACAGAAACACAGCGAGGGAAAGACACATACAAATACCGCGAGGGAGGGACACACACAAACACAGCGAGGGAGGGATACACGCAAACACAGCGAGGGAGGGACACTCACAAACACAGCGAGGGAGGGATACGCACACACACAGACAGCGAGGGAGGGACAGGCACACACAGCGAGGGAGGGGCACACACACACACACAGCGAGGGAGGGACACGCACACACACAACGAGGGAGGGGGACAAACACACACACACACACATAGCGTCGGAGGGATACACACACAGCGTGAGAGGGACACAGATACACACACAGCATGGGAGGGACACACACACAAAGCATGGGAGGGACAAAAACACACAACGTGGGAGGGACACACACACAGAGAATGGGAGGGACACACACACAGCGTGGGAGGTATACACACACACACGCACACACAGCGAGGGAGGGACACATACACAGACCGTGGGAGGGACACACACACAGAGCGTGGGCGGGACACACATACACACACAGCGAGTGAGGGACACGCACAGACACAGCGAGGGAGGGACGCGCACAGACATAGCGAGGGACGGACACGCACACAGCGAGGGAGGGCCACGCAGACAGTGAGGGAAAGATATTCAAATACAGCTAGGAAGGGACACACACACACAGCGAGGGAGGGACACACACACAGCGAGGTAGGGACACACACACAGCGAGTGAGGGACACCCACACAGCTAGGAAGGGACACACACACACAGCGTGGGAGGGACGCACACATACACACACACACAGCGAGGGAGGGACACACACACAGACCGTGGGAGGGACACACACACAGAGCGTGGGCGGGACACACATACACACACAGCGAGGGAGGGACGCGCACAGACACAGCGAGGGAGGGACGCGCACAGACACAGCGAGGGAGAGACACGCACACAGCGAGGGAGGGACACGCAGACAGTGAGGGAAAGATATTGAAATACAGCTAGGAAGGGACACACACACAGCGAGGCAGGGACACACACACAGCGAGTGAGGGACACCCACACACACAGCGAGGGAGGGACACACCCACAGCGAGGGAGTGACACCCACACACACACAGCGAGGGAGGGACACACACACACACAGCGACGGACGGACACACACAAACATAGCGGGGGAGGGACACACACACACACACACAGCGACAGAGGGACACACACAAACACAGCGAGGGCGAGACACACACAAACACAGCGAGGGAGAGACACACACACACACAGCGAGGGAGCCACACACACACAGTGAGGGGGACACGCACACCCACAGCGAGGGAGGAACACACACACACACACGCAGTGGTGGGGACACGCACACACTGCAAGAGTGAGAGACATGCACTCACACAGTGAGGGAGGGACATACACAAATACAACGAGGGAGGGACACATAAACATAGCGAGGGAGGGACACACACAAACACAGCGAGTGAGGGACACACACAAACACAGCGAGGGAGAGACACATACAAATACAGCGAGGGAGGGACACACACAAACACAGCGAGGGAGGGATACACGCAATCACAGCGAGGGAGGGACACTCACAAACACAGCGAGGAAGGGATACACACACACACACAGACAGCGAGGGAGGGACACGCACACACAGAGAGGGAGGGACACGCACACACAGCAAGGGTGGGACACACACACACACACACACAGTGAGGGGGACACGCACACACAACGAGACACACACACACACACACACACACAGCGTCGGAGGGACACACACACTGCGTGGGAGGGACACACAAACAGAGCGTGGGAGGGACAAAAACACACAGCCTGGGAGGGACACACACACACAGCATGGGAGGGACACACATACAGCGTGGGAGGTATACACACAAACACACACACAGCGAGGGAGGGACACACACACAGACCGTGGGAGTGACACACACACAGAGCGTGGGAAGGACACACATACACACACAGAGAGTGAGGGACACGCACAGACACAGCGAGGGAGGGAGACGCACAGACACAGCGAGGGACGGACACGCACACAGTGAGGGAAAGACATTCAAATACAGCTAGGAAGGGACACATACACGCAGCGTGGGCGGGACACACACACACAGCGAGGGAGGGACACACACAGACCGTCGGAGGGACACACACACAGAGCGTGGGAGGGACACACATACACACACAGCGAGGGAGGGACGCGCACAGACACAGCGAGGGAGGGATGCGCACAGACACAGCGAGGGAGGGACACTCACACAGCGAGGGCGAGACACACACACAGCGAGGGAGGGACACATCCACAGCGAGGGAGTAACACCCATACACACACAGCAAGGGAGGGACACACACACACAGCGACTGAGGGACACACACAAAGACAGCGGGGGAGGGACACACACAAACACAGCGAGGGCGAGACACACACAAACACAGCGAGGGAGAAACACACACAAACACAGCGAGGGAGGGACACGCACAAACACAGCGAGGGGGGACACGCACACACAGCGAGGAAGGGAAACGCAAACACACAGTGAGGGAGGGGCACACACACACACACACACACACACACACAGAATGAGTGGGACACGCACACAAAGCGAGGGAGGGACACGCACACACAGCGAGGGAGGGACACACACACACACACACACAGTGAGGGGGGCACGCAAAAACACAACGAGGGAGGGACACACTCACACACACGCAGCGTCGGAGGGGGACACACACACAGAGCGTGGGAGGGACACATACACACAGAGCGTGGGAGGGACACACACACACACACACACCGCGTGGGAGCGACACACACACAGAGCGTGGGACACACACACACACAGCGTGGGAGAGACACATACAAATACAGCGAGGGAGGGACACACACAAACACAGCGAGGGAGGGATACACACAAACACAGCGAGGGAGGGACACACACACACAACAACAACACAGTGTGGGAGGGACACACACACACACAGCGTGGGAGGGACACACACAGCGTAGGAGTGACACACACATACACACAGCGTGGGAGGGACACAAACACACACCGTGGGAGGGACACACACACACACAGCGAGGGTGGGACACGCACAGACACAGCGAGGGAGGGACGTGCACAAACACAGCGAGGGAGGGACGCGCTCAGACACAGTGAGGGAGGGACACGCACACAGTGAGGGAAAGACACGCACACACAGCTAGGAAGGGACACACACACAGCGAGAGAAGGACACGCACACAGCGAGGGAGAGACACACACACAGCGAGGGAGGGACACGCACACAGCGAGGGAGGGACACGCACACACAGCGAGGGAGGGACACACACAAACACAGCGAGGGCGAGACACACACAAACACAGCGAGGGAGAAACACACACGCACACAGCGAGGGAGGGACACGCACACAGCGAGGGAGGGACACGCACACACAGCGAGGAAGGGAAACGCAAACACACAGTGAGGGAGGGGCACACACACACACACACACACACACACACAGAATGGGTGGGACACGCACACAAAGCGAGGGAGGGACACGCACACACAGCGAGGGAGGGACACACACACACACACACACACAGTGAGGGGGGCACGCAAAAACACAACGAGGGAGGGACACACTCACACACACGCAGCGTCGGAGGGGGACACACACACAGAGCGTGGGAGGGACACATACACACAGAGCGTGGGAGGGACACACACACACACACACCGCGTGGGAGCGACACACACACAGAGCGTGGGACACACACACACACAGCGTGGGAGAGACACATACAAATACAGCTAGGGAGGGACACACACAAACACAGCGAGGGAGGGATACACACAAACACAGCGAGGGAGGGACACACACACACAACAACAACACAGTGTGGGAGGGACACACACACACACACAGCGTGGGAGGGACACACACAGCGTAGGAGTGACACACACACACACACAGTGTGGGAGGGACACAAACACAGAGCGTGGGAGCGTCACACACACACACCGTGGGAGGGACACACACACACAAAGCGAGGGTGGGACACGCACAGACACAGCGAGGAAGGGACGTGCACAAACACAGCGAGGGAGGGACCCGCTCAGACACAGTGAGGGAGGGACACGCACACAGTGAGGGAAAGACACGCACACACAGCTAGGAAGGGACACACACACAGCGAGAGAAGGACACGCACACAGCGAGGGAGAGACACACACACAGCGAGGGAGGGACACGCACACAGCGAGGGAGGGACACGCACACACAGCGAGGGAGGGACACACACACACAGCGAGGGAGGGACACCCACACGCAGCCAGGGATGGATACACACACACAGCCAAGGAGGGACACACACACAACGAGGGAGGGACATACACACTGCGAGGGAGGGACATACACACAGTGAGGGAGGGACACACACACACAGTGAGGGAGGGACACACACACAGTGAGGGAGGGACACGCACACACAGCGAGGGAGGGACACACACACACACATACAGCGAGGGAGGGACACGCACACAGCTAGGGAGGGAGGGACACGCGCACACACAGCGAGGGAGGTACCCACACACAGCGAGGGAGGGACACACACACGCACAGAGCGTGGGAGGGACACACACACACAGCGTGGGAAGGACACACACACAGCGTGGGAGGGTCACACACACACACAGCGTGGGAGGGACACACTCACAGCGAGGGAGGGATACGCACAAAGCGAGGTTGGGACACGCACTCAGTGAGGGAGGGACACACACACAGCGAGGGTGGGACAAATAAACAGCGAGGGAGGGACACCCACACACACACAGCGAGGGAGGGACACACACACACAGCGAGGAAGGGACACACACACAAACACACACACAGCGAGGGAGGGACACACACACACAGCGAGGGTTGGACACGCTCACACACAGTGAGAGAGGTAAAAGCGCACACAGTGATGGGGGGACACGCACACACAGTGAGTGAGGGACACGCACACAAAGTGAGGGAGGGACACACACACACAGTGAGGGAGGGACACACAGACACAGCGAGGGAGGGACACACACACAGCGAGGGAGGGACACACACACAGCGAGGGAGGGACACACACACATACAGCGAGGGAGGGACACGCACACAGCTAGGGAGGGAGTGACACACTCACACACAATGAGAGAGGTAAAAGCGCACACAGTGAGGGAGGGACACACAGACACAGCGAGGGAGGGACACACGCACAGTGAGGGAGGTACACGCACACAGCTAGGTAGGGAGGGACACGCACACACACAGCGAGGGACGGATACGCCCACAGCGAGGGAGGGACACACACACACAGCGAGGGAGGGACACCAACACACACACACAGCGAGGGAGGGACACGCACGCAGCGAGTGTGGGACCCGCGCACACACACAGCGATGGAGGGACACACACACACACATACACACACAGTGAGGGGGACACGCATACACACAGCTACGGAGGGACAGGCTCACACACAGCGATGGAGGAAAACACACACACACACATACACACACAGTGAGGGGGACACGAACACACTGCAAGAGTGAGAGACATGCACTCACATATTTAGGGAGGGACATACACAAATACAACGAGGGAGGGACACTCACACACACAGCGAGGGAGGGACACGCATGCACACAACGAGGGACGGACACACACACACACACACACACACACTGAGGGGGACACGCTCACACACAGCGAGGGAGGGACACTCTCACACACAGTGTGGGAGGGACACGCACACACACACACACACACACACACTGAGGAGGACACGCACACACACAGTGAGGGAGGGACACAAACACACACACAGCGACGGAGGGACACACACAAAGTGAGGGGGACACTCATATCCACAGCGAGGGAGGAAAACACACACACAGCCAGGGAGGGACACACACAGTGAGGGAGGGACACGCACGCACACACAGTGATGGAGGGATACGCACACACAGTGAGGGAGGGACACACACACACAGCGAGGGAGGGACACGCACACACAGTGAGGGAGGGACACACAGACACAGCGAGGGAGGGACATACACACATACAGCGAGGGAGGGACACGCACACAGCTAGGGAGGGAGGGACACGCACACAGCGAGGTAGGGACACACACACACACAGCGAGGGAGTGACACACACACACAAACACACAGCGAGGGTGGGACACACACACACACAGCAAGGGAGTGACACACGCGCACACACAGCGAGGGAGGAACACACACACACAGCCAGGGAGGGACACACACACACACACACAGTGAGGGAGGGACACGCACGCACGCACAGTGAGGGAGGGATACGCACACACAGTGAGGGAAGTACACACACACACAGTGAGGGAGGGACACGCACACACAGTGAGGGAGGGACACACAGACACAGCGAGGGAGGGACACACAAACAGCAAGCTAGGGACACACACACACACAGCGTGGGAGGGACACACACACAGAGTGTAGGGGGGGACACACACAGCGTGGGAGGGACACACACAGCGTGGGAGGGACACACACACACACACACACGCACACACAGCGTCGGAGGGACACACACACAGCGTGGGAGGGACACACCCACACACACACAGCGACGGAGGGACACACACACACAGCGAGGGAGGGACACACGCACACACAGCGAGGGAGGGACACACACACACAAACAGTGAGTGAGAGACACGCACACAGCGAGGGAGGGACACACGCACACACACAGCGAGGGAGGGACACACACACACAGTGAGGGAGGGACAGGCTCACACCAGCGATGGAGGATAACACACACACACATACACACACAGTGAGGGGGACACGCACACATTGTAAGAGTGAGAGACATGCACTCACACAGTGAGGGAGGGACACACACAAACACAATGAGGGAGGGACACTCACAAACACAGTGAGGGAGGGACACACACACACACACACACACACACAGCCAGGGAGGGACACACACAGGGAGGGAGGGACAGACAGACATAGCGAGGGAGGGACGCACACATACACACACACACACACAGCGAGGGAGGGACACGCACAGACACAGCGAGGGAGGGACGCGCACAAACACAGCGAGGGGGGACGCGCTCAGACACAGCGAGGGAGGGACACGCACACAGCAAGGGAGGGACAAGCACACAGTGAGGGAAAGACACGCACACACAGCTACGAAGGGATACACACACAGCGAGGGAGGGACACGCACACAGCGAGGGAGAGACACACACACAGCCAGGGAGGGACACACACACAGGGAGGGAGGGACAGACAGACATAGCGAGGGAGGGACGCACATACAGCGTGGGAGGGACGCACCCACACACACACAGCGAGGGAGGGACACACACACACAGCGAGGGAGGGACACACACACACAGCGAGGGAGGGATATGCGCACACACCGGGAGTGGGATACATGCGCACACACCGCGAGTGGGAGACACACACACACAGCAAGGGAGGGACACGGACACACATGCACTCAACGAGGGAGGGACAGGCTCACACACAGCGAGGGAGGGACACGCACCCCCCCCACACACACACACACTGAGGGGGACACTCTCACACACAGCGAGGGAGGGACAGGCTCACACACAGTGAGGGAGGAACACGCGTGCGCACACACACACACACACACACACTGAGGGGAACACGCACAAACACAGCGAAGGAGGAACACACACAGACAGTGAGGGGGACACGCACACACAGCGAGGGAGGAACACACACACACGCACATACGCATACACAGTGAGGGTAACACGCACACACTGCAAGAATGAGAGATATGCACTCACACTGTGAGGGAGGGACACACCCAAACACGACGAGGGAGGGACACACACAAACACAGCGAGGGAGGGACACACACACACACACACACACACACAGCGAGGGAGTGACACACACACACACAGCGACGGAGGGACACACACACACAGCGAGGGAGGGACACGCACACAGCGAGGGAGGGACACACGCACACACACATAGCGAGGGAGGGACACACACACACAGTGAGGGCAACATGCATACACACAGCGAGGGATGGACACACGCACACACACAGCGATGGAGGGACACACACACAGTGAGGGGGACACGCATTCACACAGCGAGGGAGGGACAGGCTCACACACAGCGATGGAGGAAAACACAAACACACATACACACACAGTGAGGGGGACACGCACACACTGTAAGAGTGAGAGACATGCACTCACACAGTGAGGGAGGGACACACACAAACACAACGAGGGAAGGACACTCACTTTCACAGCGAGGGAGGGACACACACAAACACAGCGAGGGAGGGGCATACACAAACACAGCGAGGGCGAGATACACACAAACACTGCGAGGGAGGGACACACACAAAGACAGCGAGGAAGGGACACGCACACACAACGAGAAAGGGACACGCACAAACACAGCGAGGGAGGGGCACACGCACACTCACAAACAGCGAGGGAGGGACACGCACACACACAGCGAGGGAGGGGCACACACACACACACACAGCGAGGGAGGGCCACGCTCACACACAGTGAGAGAGGGAAACGCGCACACAGTGGGGGGGACACGCACACACAGTGAGGGAGGGACACGCAAACACAGTGAGGGAGGGACACACAGACACAGCGAGGGAGGGACACACACACAGCGAGGGAGGGACACACACACACAGCGAGGGAGGGACGCACACACACACAGCGAGGGAGGGACACGCACACAGCTAGGGAGGGAGGGACATGCACACACACAGCGATGGAGGGACACGCCCACAGCGAGGGAGGGACACACGCACACAGCCAGGGAGTGACACACACACACACATAGCGAGGGAGGGACATAAACACACACACAGTGAGGGAGGGCCACACGCACACAGCGAGGGTGGGACATGCGCACACACGCGGCGACGGAGGGACACACACACAGTGAGGTGGACACGCATACACACAGCGAGGGAGGGGCAGGCTCACACACAGCGATGGAGGAAAACACACACACACGTACACACACAGTGAGGGGGACACATGCACACTGCAAGAGTGAGAGACATGCACTCACATATTTAGGGAGGGACATACACAAACACACAGCGAGGGAGGGACACTCACAAACACAGCGAGGGAGGGACACACACAAACACAGCGAGGGTGGGACACACAAAAACAGTGAGGGAGGGTCACACACAAACACAGCGAGGGAAAGACAAACACAAACACAGCGAGGGAGGGACACGCACACACAGCGAGGGAGGGACACGCACACACACAGCGTAGGAGGAACATACACACACAGCGAGGGAGGGACACACACACACAGCGAGGGAGGGGAACACACACACAGCGAGGGAGGGACACGCACACACAGCAAGGGAGGGACACACACACACACACACAGTGAGGGAGGGACACGCACACACAATGAGGGAGGGACACACTCACACACACAGTGAGGGGGACACACTCACACACAGCGTCGGAGGGACACACACACAGCGTGGGAGGGACACACACGCACACAGCGTGGGAGGGACACACACACACACAGCGTGGGAGGGACACACACACAGCGAGGGAGGGACACACACACACACACACAGACACACACACACAGCGTGGGAGGGACACACACACAGCGAGGGAGGGACACACACACACACACGCACACACACACACAGCGAGGGAGGGGTACGCACACACACACACAGCGAGAGAGGGACACGCTCACACACCGCGAGTGGGAGACACCCACACACAGCGAGGGAGGGACACGCACACACAGCAAGGGAGGGACACGCATGCACACAACGAGGGAGGGACACACACACACACACACACACATACACACACACTGAGGGGGACACGCTCACACACAGCGAGGGAGTAACACGCTCACACACAGTGTGGGAGGGACACGCGCACACACACATACACTGAAGGGGACACGCACACACTGCAAGAGTGAGAGACACAAACACAACGAGGGAGGGACACACACAAACGCAACGAGGGAATGACACGCACACACACAGCGAGGGAGGGGCAGACACAGCGAGGGAGGGCACACGCACACACACACACACACACACAGCGAGGAAGGGACACGCACACACACTGCGAGGGACGGGCACACACACACACACACACAGCGAGGGAGTGACATGCACACACACAGGGAGGGAGGGGTTCACACACACACACACACAGCGAGGGAGGAACACGCACACACAGCGAGGGAGGGACATGCAGACAGCGAGGGAGGGACACACAAACAGCGAGGGAGGGACACACACACACACACAGAGAGCGATGGAGGGACACACACACACAGCGTGGGAGGGACACACACATACACACACATAGCGTGGGAGGGACACGCAAACAGCTGGGGAGGGACAAGCACACAGCTAGGGAGGGAGGGACACGCACACACACAGCGAGGGTGGGACACACACACACACACAGCGAGGGAGAGACAAGCACAGACACAGCGAGGAGGGACACGCACACACAGCGAGGGAGGGACACACAAACACAGCGAGGGAGGGACACACAAACACAGCGAGGAAGGGACACGCACACACACAGCGAGGGAGGGACACGCACACACACACACACACACACACACTGAGGAGGACACGCACACACACAGTGAGGGAGGGACACAAACACACACACAGCGACGGAGGGACACACACAAAGTGAGGGGGACACTCATATCCACAGCGAGGGAGGAAAACACACACACAGCCAGGGAGGGACACACACAGTGAGGGAGGGACACGCACGCACACACAGTGATGGAGGGATACGCACACACAGTGAGGGAGGGACACACACACACAGCGAGGGAGGGACACGCACACACAGTGAGGGAGGGACACACAGACACAGCGAGGGAGGGACATACACACATACAGCGAGGGAGGGACACGCACACAGCTAGGGAGGGAGGGACACGCACACAGCGAGGTAGGGACACACACACACACAGCGAGGGAGTGACACACACACACAAACACACAGCGAGGGTGGGACACACACACACACAGCAAGGGAGTGACACACGCGCACACACAGCGAGGGAGGAACACACACACACAGCCAGGGAGGGACACACACACACACACACAGTGAGGGAGGGACACGCACGCACGCACAGTGAGGGAGGGATACGCACACACAGTGAGGGAAGTACACACACACACAGTGAGGGAGGGACACGCACACACAGTGAGGGAGGGACACACAGACACAGCGAGGGAGGGACACACAAACAGCAAGCTAGGGACACACACACACACAGCGTGGGAGGGACACACACACAGAGTGTAGGGGGGGGACACACACAGCGTGGGAGGGACACACACAGCGTGGGAGGGACACACACACACACACACACGCACACACAGCGTCGGAGGGACACACACACAGCGTGGGAGGGACACACCCACACACACACAGCGACGGAGGGACACACACACACAGCGAGGGAGGGACACACGCACACACAGCGAGGGAGGGACACACACACACAAACAGTGAGTGAGAGACACGCACACAGCGAGGGAGGGACACACGCACACACACAGCGAGGGAGGGACACACACACACAGTGAGGGAGGGACAGGCTCACACCAGCGATGGAGGATAACACACACACACATACACACACAGTGAGGGGGACACGCACACATTGTAAGAGTGAGAGACATGCACTCACACAGTGAGGGAGGGACACACACAAACACAATGAGGGAGGGACACTCACAAACACAGTGAGGGAGGGACACACACACACACACACACACACACAGCCAGGGAGGGACACACACAGGGAGGGAGGGACAGACAGACATAGCGAGGGAGGGACGCACACATACACACACACACACACAGCGAGGGAGGGACACGCACAGACACAGCGAGGGAGGGACGCGCACAAACACAGCGAGGGGGGACGCGCTCAGACACAGCGAGGGAGGGACACGCACACAGCAAGGGAGGGACAAGCACACAGTGAGGGAAAGACACGCACACACAACTACGAAGGGATACACACACAGCGAGGGAGGGACACGCACACAGCGAGGGAGAGACACACACACAGCCAGGGAGGGACACACACACAGGGAGGGAGGGACAGACAGACATAGCGAGGGAGGGACGCACATACAGCGTGGGAGGGACGCACCCACACACACACAGCGAGGGAGGGACACACACACACAGCGAGGGAGGGACACACACACACAGCGAGGGAGGGATATGCGCACACACCGGGAGTGGGATACATGCGCACACACCGCGAGTGGGAGACACACACACACAGCAAGGGAGGGACACGGACACACATGCACTCAACGAGGGAGGGACAGGCTCACACACAGCGAGGGAGGGACACGCACCCCCCACACACACACACACACTGAGGGGGACACTCTCACACACAGCGAGGGAGGGACAGGCTCACACACAGTGAGGGAGGAACACGCGTGCGCACACACACACACACACACACACACTGAGGGGAACACGCACAAACACAGCGAAGGAGGAACACACACAGACAGTGAGGGGGACACGCACACACAGCGAGGGAGGAACACACACACGCACATACGCATACACAGTGAGGGTAACACGCACACACTGCAAGAATGAGAGATATGCACTCACACTGTGAGGGAGGGACACACCCAAACACGACGAGGGAGGGACACACACAAACACAGCGAGGGAGGGACACACACACACACACACACACACACAGCGAGGGAGTGACACACACACACACAGCGACGGAGGGACACACACACACAGCGAGGGAGGGACACGCACACAGCGAGGGAGGGACACACGCACACACACATAGCGAGGGAGGGACACACACACACAGTGAGGGCAACATGCATACACACAGCGAGGGATGGACACACGCACACACACAGCGATGGAGGGACACACACACAGTGAGGGGGACACGCATTCACACAGCGAGGGAGGGACAGGCTCACACACAGCGATGGAGGAAAACACAAACACACATACACACACAGTGAGGGGGACACGCACACACTGTAAGAGTGAGAGACATGCACTCACACAGTGAGGGAGGGACACACACAAACACAACGAGGGAGGGACACTCACAAACACAGCGAGGGAGGGACACACACAAACACAGCGAGGGAGGGGCATACACAAACACAGCGAGGGCGAGATACACACAAACACTGCGAGGGAGGGACACACACAAAGACAGCGAGGAAGGGACACGCACACACAACGAGAAAGGGACACGCACAAACACAGCGAGGGAGGGGCACACGCACACTCACAAACAGCGAGGGAGGGACACGCACACACACAGCGAGGGAGGGGCACACACACACACACACAGCGAGGGAGGGCCACGCTCACACACAGTGAGAGAGGGAAACGCGCACACAGTGGGGGGGACACGCACACACAGTGAGGGAGGGACACGCAAACACAGTGAGGGAGGGACACACAGACACAGCGAGGGAGGGACACACACACAGCGAGGGAGGGACACACACACACAGCGAGGGAGGGACACGCACACAGCTAGGGAGGGAGGGACATGCACACACACAGCGATGGAGGGACACGCCCACAGCGAGGGAGGGACACACGCACACAGCCAGGGAGTGACACACACACACACATAGCGAGGGAGGGACACAAACACACACACAGTGAGGGAGGGCCACACGCACACAGCGAGGGTGGGACATGCGCACACACGCGGCGACGGAGGGACACACACACAGTGAGGTGGACACGCATACACACAGCGAGGGAGGGGCAGGCTCACACACAGCGATGGAGGAAAACACACACACACGTACACACACAGTGAGGGGGACACATGCACACTGCAAGAGTGAGAGACATGCACTCACATATTTAGGGAGGGACATACACAAACACACAGCGAGGGAGGGACACTCACAAACACAGCGAGGGAGGGACACACACAAACACAGCGAGGGTGGGACACACAAAAACAGTGAGGGAGGGTCACACACAAACACAGCGAGGGAAAGACAAACACAAACACAGCGAGGGAGGGACACGCACACACAGCGAGGGAGGGACACGCACACACACAGCGTAGGAGGAACATACACACACAGCGAGGGAGGGACACACACACACAGCGAGGGAGGGGAACACACACACAGCGAGGGAGGGACACGCACACACAGCAAGGGAGGGACACACACACACACACACACAGTGAGGGAGGGACACGCACACACAATGAGGGAGGGACACACTCACACACACAGTGAGGGGGACACACTCACACACAGCGTCGGAGGGACACACACACAGCGTGGGAGGGACACACACGCACACAGCGTGGGAGGGACACACACACACACAGCGTGGGAGGGACACACACACAGCGAGGGAGGGACACACACACACACACACAGACACACACACACAGCGTGGGAGGGACACACACACAGCGAGGGAGGGACACACACACACACACGCACACACACACACAGCGAGGGAGGGGTACGCACACACACACACAGCGAGAGAGGGACACGCTCACACACCGCGAGTGGGAGACACCCACACACAGCGAGGGAGGGACACGCACACACAGCAAGGGAGGGACACGCATGCACACAACGAGGGAGGGACACACACACACACACACACACATACACACACACTGAGGGGGACACGCTCACACACAGCGAGGGAGTAACACGCTCACACACAGTGTGGGAGGGACACGCGCACACACACATACACTGAGGGGGACACGCACACACTGCAAGAGTGAGAGACACAAACACAACGAGGGAGGGACACACACAAACGCAACGAGGGAATGACACGCACACACACAGCGAGGGAGGGGCAGACACAGCGAGGGAGGGCACACGCACACACACACACACACACACAGCGAGGAAGGGACACGCACACACACTGCGAGGGACGGGCACACACACACACACACACAGCGAGGGAGTGACATGCACACACACAGGGAGGGAGGGGTTCACACACACACACACACAGCGAGGGAGGAACACGCACACACAGCGAGGGAGGGACATGCAGACAGCGAGGGAGGGACACACAAACAGCGAGGGAGGGACACACACACACACACAGAGAGCGATGGAGGGACACACACACACAGCGTGGGAGGGACACACACATACACACACATAGCGTGGGAGGGACACGCAAACAGCTGGGGAGGGACAAGCACACAGCTAGGGAGGGAGGGACACGCACACACACAGCGAGGGTGGGACACACACACACACACAGCGAGGGAGAGACAAGCACAGACACAGCGAGGAGGGACACGCACACACAGCGAGGGAGGGACACACAAACACAGCGAGGGAGGGACACACAAACACAGCGAGGAAGGGACACGCACACACACAGCGAGGGAGGGGCACACACACACAGAGCGAGGGAGGGACACGCACACACAGCGAGGGAGGGGCACACTCACACACAATGCGAGGGAGGGACACGCACACACAGCGAGGAAGGGACACGCACACACACAGCGAGGGAGGGGCAGACACAGCGAGGGAGGGCACACTCACACAGACGCACACACAGCGAGGAAGGGACACGCACACACACAGCGAGGGAGGGGCTCACACACACACACACAGCGAGGGAGGAACACGCACACACAGCGAGGGAGGGACATGCACACACACAGCGAGGGAGGGGCTCACACACACACACACAGCGAGGGAGGAACACGCACACACAGCGAGGGAGGGACACACACACACAGAGAGAGCGAGGGAGGAACACACGCACACGCATATACGCGCACACAGTGAGCGGGACACGCACACACTGCAAGAGTGAGAGACATGCACTCACACAGTGAGGGTGTGACACACACAAACACAACGAGGGAGGGACACACACAAACGCAACGAGGGAATGAAACACACACACACACAGCGAGGTAGGGACATACACACACAGCGAGGGAGGGACACACACACAAACACACACACAGCTAGGGAGGGACACACACACAGCTAGGGAGGGATACACACACACACACACACACACAGACAGGGACGGACACGCACACACACACCGACAGCGAGGGAGGGACACACACACAGCGAGGGAGGGACACACACACAGCTAGGGAGGGACACATACATACACACACAGAGCGTGGGAGGGACACGCACACAGCTGGGGAGGGACAAGCACACAGCTAGGGAGGGAGGGACACGCACACACACAGCGAGGGAGGGACACACACACACACAGCGAGGGAGGGACAAGCACAGACACAGCGAGGAGGGACACGCACACACAGCGAGGGAGGGACACACAAACACAGCGAGGGAGGGACACACACATCCACAGCGAGGAAGGGACACGCACACACACAGCGAGGGAGGGGCACACACACACACAGCGAGGGAGGGACACGCACACACAGCGAGGGAGGTGCACACTCACACACACAGCGAGGGAGGGACACGCAAACACAGCGAGGAAGGGACACGCACACACACAGCGAGGGAGGGGCAGACACAGCGAGGGAGGGCACACTCACACACACACACACACAGCGAGGAAGGGACACGCACACACACTGCGAGGGAGGGACAAGCACAGACACAGCGAGGAGGGACACGCATACACAGCGAGGGAGGGACACACAAACACAGCGAGGGAGGGACACACACAAACACAGCGAGGAAGGGACACGCACACAGCTAGGGAGGGAGGGACATGCACACACACAGCGATGGAGGGACACGCCCACAGCGAGGGAGGGACACACGCACACAGCCAGGGAGTGACACACACACACACATAGCGAGGGAGGGACACGCACACAGCTAGGGAGGGAGGGACATGCACACACACAGCGATGGAGGGACACGCCCACAGCGAGGGAGGGACACACGCACACAGCCAGGGAGTGACACACACACACACATAGCGAGGGAGGGACACAAACACACACACAGTGAGGGAGGGCCACACGCACACAGCGAGGGTGGGACATGCGCACACACGCGGCGACGGAGGGACACACACACAGTGAGGTGGACACGCATACACACAGCGAGGGAGGGGCAGGCTCACACACAGCGATGGAGGAAAACACACACACACGTACACACACAGTGAGGGGGACACATGCACACTGCAAGAGTGAGAGACATGCACTCACATATTTAGGGAGGGACATACACAAACACACAGCGAGGGAGGGACACTCACAAACACAGCGAGGGAGGGACACACACAAACACAGCGAGGGTGGGACACACAAAAACAGTGAGGGAGGGTCACACACAAACACAGCGAGGGAAAGACAAACACAAACACAGCGAGGGAGGGACACGCACACACAGCGAGGGAGGGACACGCACACACACAGCGTAGGAGGAACATACACACACAGCGAGGGAGGGACACACACACACAGCGAGGGAGGGGAACACACACACAGCGAGGGAGGGACACGCACACACAGCAAGGGAGGGACACACACACACACACACAGTGAGGGAGGGACACGCACACACAATGAGGGAGGGACACACTCACACACACAGTGAGGGGGACACACTCACACACAGCGTCGGAGGGACACACACACAGCGTGGGAGGGACACACACGCACACAGCGTGGGAGGGACACACACACACACAGCGTGGGAGGGACACACACACAGCGAGGGAGGGACACACACACACACACACAGACACACACACACAGCGTGGGAGGGACACACACACAGCGAGGGAGGGACACACACACACACACGCACACACACACACAGCGAGGGAGGGGTACGCACACACACACACAGCGAGAGAGGGACACGCTCACACACCGCGAGTGGGAGACACCCACACACAGCGAGGGAGGGACACGCACACACAGCAAGGGAGGGACACGCATGCACACAACGAGGGAGGGACACACACACACACACACACACATACACACACACTGAGGGGGACACGCTCACACACAGCGAGGGAGTAACACGCTCACACACAGTGTGGGAGGGACACGCGCACACACACATACACTGAGGGGGACACGCACACACTGCAAGAGTGAGAGACACAAACACAACGAGGGAGGGACACACACAAACGCAACGAGGGAATGACACGCACACACACAGCGAGGGAGGGGCAGACACAGCGAGGGAGGGCACACGCACACACACACACACACACACAGCGAGGAAGGGACACGCACACACACTGCGAGGGACGGGCACACACACACACACACACAGCGAGGGAGTGACATGCACACACACAGGGAGGGAGGGGTTCACACACACACACACACAGCGAGGGAGGAACACGCACACACAGCGAGGGAGGGACATGCAGACAGCGAGGGAGGGACACACAAACAGCGAGGGAGGGACACACACACACACACAGAGAGCGATGGAGGGACACACACACACAGCGTGGGAGGGACACACACATACACACACATAGCGTGGGAGGGACACGCAAACAGCTGGGGAGGGACAAGCACACAGCTAGGGAGGGAGGGACACGCACACACACAGCGAGGGTGGGACACACACACACACACAGCGAGGGAGAGACAAGCACAGACACAGCGAGGAGGGACACGCACACACAGCGAGGGAGGGACACACAAACACAGCGAGGGAGGGACACACAAACACAGCGAGGAAGGGACACGCACACACACAGCGAGGGAGGGGCACACACACACAGAGCGAGGGAGGGACACGCACACACAGCGAGGGAGGGGCACACTCACACACAATGCGAGGGAGGGACACGCACACACAGCGAGGAAGGGACACGCACACACACAGCGAGGGAGGGGCAGACACAGCGAGGGAGGGCACACTCACACAGACGCACACACAGCGAGGAAGGGACACGCACACACACAGCGAGGGAGGGGCTCACACACACACACACAGCGAGGGAGGAACACGCACACACAGCGAGGGAGGGACATGCACACACACAGCGAGGGAGGGGCTCACACACACACACACAGCGAGGGAGGAACACGCACACACAGCGAGGGAGGGACACACACACACAGAGAGAGCGAGGGAGGAACACACGCACACGCATATACGCGCACACAGTGAGCGGGACACGCACACACTGCAAGAGTGAGAGACATGCACTCACACAGTGAGGGTGTGACACACACAAACACAACGAGGGAGGGACACACACAAACGCAACGAGGGAATGAAACACACACACACACAGCGAGGTAGGGACATACACACACAGCGAGGGAGGGACACACACACAAACACACACACAGCTAGGGAGGGACACACACACAGCTAGGGAGGGATACACACACACACACACACACACAGACAGGGACGGACACGCACACACACACCGACAGCGAGGGAGGGACACACACACAGCGAGGGAGGGACACACACACAGCTAGGGAGGGACACATACATACACACACAGAGCGTGGGAGGGACACGCACACAGCTGGGGAGGGACAAGCACACAGCTAGGGAGGGAGGGACACGCACACACACAGCGAGGGAGGGACACACACACACACAGCGAGGGAGGGACAAGCACAGACACAGCGAGGAGGGACACGCACACACAGCGAGGGAGGGACACACAAACACAGCGAGGGAGGGACACACACATCCACAGCGAGGAAGGGACACGCACACACACAGCGAGGGAGGGGCACACACACACACAGCGAGGGAGGGACACGCACACACAGCGAGGGAGGTGCACACTCACACACACAGCGAGGGAGGGACACGCAAACACAGCGAGGAAGGGACACGCACACACACAGCGAGGGAGGGGCAGACACAGCGAGGGAGGGCACACTCACACACACACACACACAGCGAGGAAGGGACACGCACACACACTGCGAGGGAGGGACAAGCACAGACACAGCGAGGAGGGACACGCATACACAGCGAGGGAGGGACACACAAACACAGCGAGGGAGGGACACACACAAACACAGCGAGGAAGGGACACGCACACACACAGCGAGGGAGGGGCACACACACACAGCGAGGGTGGGACACGCACACACAGCGACGGAGGGTCACACTCACACACACAGCGAGGGAGGGACACGCACACACAGCGAGGAAGGGACACACACACACACAGCAAGGAAGGGGCAGACACACACACACACACACAGCGAGGGAGAGACATGCACACACACAGCGAGGGAGGGACACGCACACACAGCGAGGGAGGGACACGCACATACACAGCGTGGGAGGGGCACACTCACACACACACACAGCGAGGAAGGGACACGCACACACACTGCGAGGAAGGGACACACACACACACACACACACACAGCGAGGGAAGGACACGCACATACACAGCGAGGGAGGGGCACACTCAAACACACACACACAGCGAGGAAGGGACACGCACACACACTGCGAGGGACGGGCACACACACACACACAGCGAGGGAGGGACATGCACACACACACAGCGAGGAAGGGACACACACACACACACACAGCGAGGGAGGGACACGCACACACACAGCGAGGGTTGGACATGCTCACACACAGTGAGAGAGGGAAACGCGCACACAGTGGGGGGGGGACACGCACACACACTGAGGGAGGGACACGAAAACACAGTGAGGGAGGGACACACAGACACAGCGAGGGAGGGACACACACACAGCGAGGGAGGGACACACACACGCAGCGAGGGAGGGACACGCACACACACAGCGAGGGAGGGACACCCACACAGCTAGGGAGGGAGGGACATGCACACACACAGCGATGGAGGGACACGCCCACAGCGAGGGAGTGACACACACACACACATAGCGAGGGAGGGACACAAACACACACACAGTGAGGGAGGGCCACACGCACACAGCGAGGGTGGGACATGCGCACACACACGGCGATGGAGGGACACACACACAGTGAGGTGGACACGCATACACACAGCGAGGGAGGGACAGGCTCACACACAGCGATGGAGGAAAACACACACACACGTACACACACAGTGAGGGGGACACATGCACACTGCAAGAGTGAGAGACATGCACTCACATATTTAGGGAGGGACATACACAAACACACAGCGAGGAAGGGACACGCACACACACAGCGAGGGAGGGGCAGACACAGCGAGGGAGGGCACACTCACACACACACACACACAGCGAGGAAGGGACACGCACACACACTGCGAGGGAGGGACAAGCACAGACACAGCGAGGAGGGACACGCATACACAGCGAGGGAGGGACACACAAACACAGCGAGGGAGGGACACACACAAACACAGCGAGGAAGGGACACGCACACATACAGCGAGGGAGGGGCACACACACACAGCGAGGGAGGGACACGCACACACAGCGAGGGAGGGTCACACTCACACACACAGCGAGGGAGGGACACGCACACACAGCGAGGAAGGAACACACACACACACAGCAAGGAAGGGGCAGACACACACACACACACACAGCGAGGGAGAGACATGCACACACACAGCGAGGGAGGGACACGCACACACAGCGAGGGAGGGACACGCACATACACAGCGTGGGAGGGACACACTCACACACACACACAACGAGGAAGAGACACGCACACACACTGCGAGGAAGGGACACACACACACACACACACACTCAGCGAGGGAAGGACACGCACATACACAGCGAGGGAGGGGCACACTCACACACACACACACAGCGAGGAAGGGACACGCACACACACTGCGAGGGACGGGCACACACACACACACACAGCGAGGGAGGGACATGCACACACACACAGCGAGGAAGGGACACACACACACACACACACACACACAGCGAGGGAGGGACACGCACACACACAGCGAGGGTTGGACATGCTCACACACAGTGAGAGAGGGAAACGCGCACACAGTGGGGGGGGGGTCACGCACACACACTGAGGGAGGGACACGAAAACACAGTGAGGGAGGGACACACAGACACAGCGAGGGAGGGACACACACACAGCGAGGGAGGGACACACACACACAGCGAGGGAGGGACACACACACACACAGCGAGGGAGGGACACCCACAAAGCTAGGGAGGGAGGGACATGCACACACACAGCGATAGAGGGACACGCCCACAGCGAGGGAGTGACACACACACACACATAGCGAGGGAGGGACACAAACACACACACAGTGAGGGAGGGCCACACGCACACAGCGAGGGTGGGACATGCGCACACACACGGCGACGGAGGGACACACACACAGTGAGGTGGACACGCATACACACAGCGAGGGAGGGACAGGCTCACACACAGCGATGGAGGAAAACACACACACACGTACACACACAGTGAGGGGGACACATGCACACTGCAAGAGTGAGAGACATGCACTCACATATTTAGGGAGGGACATACACAAACACACAGCGAGGGAGGGACACTCACAAACACAGCGAGGGAGGGACACACACATACACAGCGAGGGAGGGACACACAAAAACAGTGAGGGAGGGTCACACACAAACACAGCGAGGGAAAAACAAACACAAACACAGCGAGGGAGGGACACACACACACACACACACACAGCGAGGGAAGGACACGCACATACACAGCGAGGGAGGGGCACACTCACACACACACAGCGAGGAAGGGACAGGCACACACACTGCGAGGGACGGGCACACACACACACACAGCGAGGGAGGGACATGCACACACACACAGCGAGGAAGGGACACACACACACACACACACACACAGCGAGGGAGGGACACGCACACACACAGCGAGGGTTGGACATGCTCACACGCAGTGAGAGAGGGAAACGCGCACACAGTGGGGTGGGGGGACACGCACACACACTGAGGGAGGGACACGAAAACACAGTGAGGGAGGGACATACAGACACAGCGAGGGAGGGACACACACACAGCGAGGGAGGGACACACACACACAGCGAGGGAGGGACACACACACACACAGCGAGGGAGGGACACGCACACAGCTAGGGAGGGAGGGACATGCACACACACAGCGATGGAGGGACACGCCCACAGCGAGGGAGTGACACACACACACACATAGCGAGGGAGGGACACAAACACACACACAGTGAGAGAGGGCCACACGCACACAGCGAGGGTGGGACACGCGCACACCCACGGCGACGGAGGGACACACACACAGTGAGGTGGACACGCATACACACAGCGAGGGAGGGACAGGCTCACTCACAGCGATGGAGGAAAACACACACACACGTACACACACAGTGAGGGGGACACATGCACACTGCAAGAGTGAGAGACATGCACTCACATATTTAGGGAGGGACATACACAAACACACAGCGAGGGAGGGACACTCACAAACACAGCGAGGGAGGGACACACACATACACAGCGAGGGAGGGACACACAAAAACAGTGAGGGAGGGTCACACACAAACACAGCGAGGGAAAGACAAACACAAACACAGCGAGGGAGGGACACGCACACACAGCGAGGGAGGGACATACACACACAGCGAGGGAGGGACACACACACACACAGCGAGGGAGGGGAACACACACACAGCGAGGGAGGGACACGCACACACAGCAAGGGAGGGACACACACACACACACAGTGAGGGAGGGACACACTCACACACACATATACACACACACACTGAGGGGGACACGCTCACACACAGCGAGGGAGGGACACGCTCACACACAGTGTGGAGGGACACGCACACACACACATACACTGAGGGGGACACGCACACACTGCAAGAGTGAGAGACATGCACTCACACAGTGAGGGAGTGACACACACAAACACAACGAGGGAGGGACACACACAAACGCAACGAGGGAATGACACACACACACACAGCGAGGTAGGGACATACACACACAGCGAGGGAGGGACACACACACAAACACACACACAGCGAGGGAGGGACACACACACACACAGACAGCGTGGGAGGGACACCCACACACAGCGAGGGAGGGACACTCACACAGCTAGGGAGGGGCAGACACACACACACACACACAGCGAGGGAGAGACATGCACACACACAGCGAGGGAGGGACACGCACACACAGCGAGGGAGGGACACGCACATACACAGCGTGGGAGGGGCACACTCACACACACACACTGCGAGGAAGAGACACGCACACACACTGCGAGGAAGGGACACACACACACACACACACAGCGAGGGAAGGACACGCACATACACAGCGAGGGAGGGGCACACTCACACACACACACACAGCGAGGAAGGGACACGCACACACACTGCGAGGGACGGGCACACACACACACACAGCGAGGGAGGGACATGCACACACACACAGCGAGGAAGGGACACACACACACACACACACACAGCGAGGGAGGGACACGCACACACACAGCGAGGGTTGGACATGCTCACACACAGTGAGAGAGGGAAACGCGCACACAGTGGGGGCGGGGGGACGCACACACACTGAGGGAGGGACACGAAAACACAGTGAGGGAGGGACACACAGACACAGCGAGGGAGGGACACACACACAGCGAGGGAGGGACACACACACACAGCGAGGGAGGGACACACACACACACAGCGAGGGAGGGACACCCACACAGCTAGGGAGGGAGGGACATGCACACACACAGCGATGGAGGGACACGCCCACAGCGAGGGAGTGACACACACACACACATAGCGAGGGAGGGACACAAACACACACACAGTGAGGGAGGGCCACACGCACACAGCGAGGGTGGGACATGCGCACACACACGGCGACGGAGGGACACACACACAGTGAGGTGGACACGCATACACACAGCGAGGGAGGGACAGGCTCACACACAGCGATGGAGGAAAACACACACACACGTACACACACAGTGAGGGGGACACATGCACACTGCAAGAGTGAGAGACATGCACTCACATATTTAGGGAGGGACATACACAAACACACAGCGAGGGAGGGACACTCACAAACACAGCGAGGGAGGGACACACACAAACACAGCGAGGGAGGGACACACAAAAACAGTGAGGGAGGGTCACACACAAACACAGCGAGGGAAAGACAAACACAAACACAGCGAGGGAGGGACACACACACACACAGCGAGGGAAGGACACGCACATACACAGCGAGGGAGGGGCACACTCACACACACACAGCGAGGGAGGGACATGCACACACACACAGCGAGGAAGGGACACACACACACACACACACACACACAGCGAGGGAGGGACACGCACACACCCAGCGAGGGTTGGACATGCTCACACGCAGTGAGAGAGGGAAACGCGCACACAGTGGGGTGGGGGGACACGCACACACACTGAGGGAGGGACACGAAAACACAATGAGGGAGGGACATACAGACACAGCGAGGGAGGGACACACACACAGCGAGGGAGGGACACACACACACAGCGAGGGAGGGACACACACACACACAGCGAGGGAGGGAAACGCACACAGCTAGGGAGGGAGGGACATGCACACACACAGCGATGGAGGGACACGCCCACAGCGAGGGAGTGACACACACACACACATAGCGAGGGAGGGACACAAACACACACACAGTGAGAGAGGGCCACACGCACACAGCGAGGGTGGGACACGCGCACACACACGGCGACGGAGGGACACACACACAGTGAGGTGGACACGCATACACACAGCGAGGGAGGGACAGGCTCACTCACAGCGATGGAGGAAAACACACACACACGTACACACACAGTGAGGGGGACACATGCACACTGCAAGAGTGAGAGACATGCACTCACATATTTAGGGAGGGACATACACAAACACACAGCGAGGGAGGGACACTCACAAACACAGCGAGGGAGGGACACACACATACACAGCGAGGGAGGGACACACAAAAACAGTGAGGGAGGGTCACACACAAACACAGCGAGGGAAAGACAAACACAAACACAGCGAGGGAGGGACACGCACACACAGCGAGGGAGGGACACGCACACACACAGCGTGGGAGGAACATACACACACAGCGAGGGAGGGACACACACACACACAGCGAGGGAGGGGAACACACACACAGCGAGGGAGGGACACGCACACACAGCAAGGGAGGGACACACACACACACACACACACAGTGAGGGAGGGACACGCACACACAATGAGGGAGGGACACACTCACACACACACATACACACACACACTGAGGGGGACACGCTCACACACAGCGAGGGAGGGACACGCTCACACACAGTGTGGAGGGACACGCACACACACACATACACTGAGGGGGACACGCACACACTGCAAGAGTGAGAGACATGCACTCACACAGTGAGGGAGTGACACACACAAACACAACGAGGGAGGGACACACACAAACGCAACGAGGGATTGACACACACACACACAGCGAGGGAGGGACAAACACACACAGCGAGGGACGGACACACACACAAACACACACACAGCGAGGGAGGGACACGCACACACAGCGAGGAAGGGACACGCACACACAGCGAGGGAGGGGCAGACACAGCGAGGGAGGGCACAATCACACACACACACACACAGCGAGGAAGGGACACGCACACACACTGCGAGGGACGGGCACACACACACATACACAGCGAGGGAGGAACACGCACACACAGCGAGGGAGGGACATGCACACAGCGAGGGAGGGACACACAAACAGCGAGGGAGGGACACACACACACACACAGAGCGAGGGAGGGACACACACACAGCGTGGGAGGGACACACACATACACACACATAGCGAGGGAGGGACACGCACACAGCTGGGGAGGGACAAGCACACAGCTAGGGAGGGAGGGACACGCACACACACAGCGAGGAGGGACACGCACACACAGCGAGGGAGGGACACACAAACACAGCGAGGGAGGGACACACGCAAACACAGCGAGGAAGGGACACGCACACACACAGCGAGGGAGGGGCACACACACACACAGCGAGGGAGGGACACGCACACACAGCGAGGGAGGGGCACACTCACTCACACAGCGAGGGAGGGACACGCACACACAGCGAGGAAGGGACACGCACACACACAACGAGGGAGGGGCAGACACAGCGAGGGAGGGCACACTCACACAGACGCACACACAGCGAGGAAGGGACACGCACACACACTGCGAGAGACGGGCACACACACACACACAGCGAGGGAGGGACATGCACACACACTGCGAGGGAGGGGCTCACACATTCACACACAGCGAGGGAGGAACACGCACACACAGCGAGGGAGGGACATGCACACAGCGAGGGAGGGACACACAAACAGCGAGGGAGGGACACACACACACACATACACAGAGCGAGGGAGGAACACACACACACGCATATATGCGAACACAGTGAGCGGGACACGCACACACTGCAAGAGTGAGAGACATGCACTCACACAGTGAGGGAGTGACACACACAAACACAACGAGGGAGGGACACACACAAACGCAACGAGGGAATGACACACACACACACAGCGAGGTAGGGACATACACACACAGCGAGGGAGGGACACACACACAAACACACACAAAGCGAGGGAGGGACACACACACACACAGACAGCGTGGGAGGGACACCCACACACAGCGAGGGAGGGACACACACACAGCTAGGGAGGGACACACACACAGCTAGGGAGGGACACACACACACACACACACACACACACACACACACACACACACACACAGCTAGGGAGGGACACGCACACACACACCGACAGCGAGGGAGGGACACACACACAGCGAGGGAGGGACACACACACAGCTAGGGAGGGACACATACATACACACACATAGCGTGGGAGGGACACGCACGCAGCTGGGGAGGGACAAGCACACAGCTAGGGAGGGAGGGACACGCACACACACAGCGAGGGAGGGACACACACACACACACACACAGCGAGGGAGGGACAAGCACAGACACAGCGAGGAGGGACACGCACACACAGCGAGGGAGGGACACACAAACACAGCGAGGGAGGGACACACACAAACACAGCGAGGAAGGGACACGCACACACACAGCGAGGGAGGGGCACACACACACACAGCGAGGGTGGGACACGCACACACAGTGAGGGAGGTGCACACTCACACACACAGCGAGGGAGGGACATGCAAATACAGCGAGGAAGGGACACGCACACACACAGCGAGGGAGGGGCAGACACAGCGAGGGAGGGCACACTCACACACACACACACACAGCGAGGAAGGTACACGCACACACACTGCGAGGGACGGGCACACTCACACACACACACACACAGCGAGGGAGGGACATGCACACACACAGCGAGGGAGGGGCTCACACACACACACACACAGCGAGGAAGGAACACGCACACACAGCGAGGGAGGGACATGCACACAGCGAGGGAGGGACACACAAACAGCGAGGGAGGGACACACACACACACACAGATAGCGAGGGAGAGACACACACACACAGCGTGGGAGGGACACACACACACACAACGTGGGAGGGACACACACACACAGAGCGTGGGAGGGACACACACACACACACCGAGGGAGGGACACACAAACAGCGAGGGAGGGACACACACACACACACAGAGCGTGGGAGGGACACACACACACAGCGAGGGAGGGACACACAAACAGCGACGGAGGGACACACACACTCAGCGAGGGAGGGACACGCACACACAGCGAGGGAGGGTCACACACACACACACACACACACACACACACACAGCGAGGGGGGGACTCCGACACAAAGCGAGGGAGGGACACGCACACAGTGAGGGAGGGACACGCACACAGCAAGGCGGGACACACACACACACACGCACATACGCACACACAGTGAGGGGGACACGCATACACTGCAAGAGTGAGAGACATGCGCTCACACAATGAGGGAGGGACACACACAAACACCGTGAGGGAGGGACACACACAAACACAGCGAGGGAGGGACACCCACACAGCGAGGGAGGGACACACACACAGTGAGGAAGGGACACAGACAGCTAGGGAGGGACACGCGCACAGCTAGGGAGGGAGGGACACACACATCTACGGAGGGACACGCACACAGCTCGGGAGGGAGGGACACGCAGACACACAGCGAGGGAGGGACACGCACACTCAGCCAGGAAGGAACACACACACACACAGACACACACACACAGTGAGGGAGGGACACGCACGCACACACAGTGAGGGAGGGACACACATACACAGTGAGGGAGGGACACACACACACACAGTGAGGGAGGGACACACACACACAGCGAGTGAGGGACACACAAACAGCAAGGGAGGGACACGCACACACACAACGAGGGAGGGACACGCACACATCGAGGGAGGGACACACATACACAGCGAGGGAGTGACACACACACACACATAGCGAGGGAGGGACACAAACACACACACAGTGAGAGAGGGCCACACGCACACAGCGAGGGTGATACACGCGCACACACACGGCGACGGAGGGACACACACACAGTGAGGTGGACACGCATACACACAGCGAGGGAGGGACAGGCTCACTCACAGCGATGGAGGAAAACACACACACACGTACACACACAGTGAGGGGGACACATGCACACTGCAAGAGTGAGAGACATGCACTCACATATTTAGGGAGGGACATACACAAACACACAGCGAGGGAGGGACACTCACAAACACAGCGAGGGAGGGACACACACAAACACAGCGAGGGAGGGACACACAAAAACAGTGAGGGAGGGTCACACACAAACACAGCGAGGGAAAGACAAACACAAACACAGCGAGGGAGGGACACACAAAAACAGTGAGGGAGGGTCACACACAAACACAGCGAGGGAAAGACAAACACAAACACAGCGAGGGAGGGACACGCACACACAGCGAGGGAGGGACACACACACACACAGCGTGGGAGGAACATACACACAGCGAGGGAGGGACACACACACACACAGCGAGGGAGGGGAACACACACACAGCGAGGGAGGGACACGCACACACAGCAAGGGAGGGACACACACACACACACACACACACACACACAGTGAGGGAGGGACACGCACACACAATGAGGGAGGGACACACTCACACACACAGTGAGGGGGACACACTCACACACAGCGTCGGAGGGACACACACACAGCGTGGGAGGGACACACACGCACACAGCGTGGGAGGGACACACACACAGCGAGGGAGGGTCACACACACACACACACAGCGAGGAAGGGAGATGCACAGACACAGCGAGGGAGGGGCACGCACACACACACAGCGAGAGAGGGACACGCTCACACACCGCGAGTGGGAGACACGCACACACAGCAAGGGAGGGACACGCATGCACACAACGCGGGAGGGACACACACACACACACACATACACACACACACTGAGGGGGACACGCTCACACACAGCGAGGGAGGGACACGCTCACACACAGTGTGGGAGGGACACGCACACACACACATACACTGAGGGGGACACGCACACACTGCAAGAGTGAGAGACATGCACTCACACAGTGAGGGAGTGACACACACAAACACAACGAGGGAGGGACACACACAAACGCAACGAGGGAATGACACACACACACACAGCGAGGGAGGGACACACACACACAGCGAGGGACGGACACACACACAAACACAGACACAGCGAGGGAGGGACACGCACACACAGCGAGGAAGGGACACGCACACACAGCGAGGGAGGGGCAGACACAGCGAGGGAGGGCACACTCACACACACATACACACAGCGAGGAAGGGACACGCACACACACTGCGAGGGACGGGCACACACACACATACACAGCGAGGGAGTGACATGCACACACACAGCGAGGGAGGGGCTCACACACACACACACAGCGAGGGAGGAACACGCACACACAGCGAGGGAGGGACATGCACACAGCGAGGGAGGGACACACAAACAGCGAGGGAGGGACACACACACACACACACAGAGCGAGGGAGGGACACACACACAGCGTGGGAGGGACACACACATACACACACATAGCGTGGGAGGGACACGCACACAGCTGGGGAGGGACAAGCACACAGCTAGGGAGGGTGGGACACGCACACACACAGCGAGGAGGGACACGCACACACAGCGAGGGAGGGACACACAAACACAGCGAGGGAGGGACACACGCAAACACAGCGAGGAAGGGACACGCACACACACTGCGAGGGAGGGACACGCACACACAGCGAGGGAGGGGCACACTCACTCACACAGCGAGGGAGGGACACGCACACACAGCGAGGAAGGGACACGCACACACACAGCGAGGGAGGGGCAGACACTGCGAGGGAGGGCACACTCACACAGACGCACACACAGCGAGGAAGGGACACGCACACACACTGCGAGAGACGGGCACACACACACACACAGCGAGGGAGGGACATGCACACACACTGCGAGGGAGGGGCTCACACACACACACACAGCGAGGGAGGAACACGCACACACAGCGAGGGAGGGACATGCACACAGCGAGGGAGGGACACACAAACAGCGAGGGAGGGACACACACACACACACAGAGAGCGAGGGAGGAACACACACACACGCATATACGCGAACACAGTGAGCGGGACACGCACACACTGCAAGAGTGAGAGACATGCACTCACACAGTGAGGGAGTGACACACACAAACACAACGAGGGAGGGACACACACAAACGCAACGAGGGAATGACACTCACACACACAGCGAGGTAGGGACATACACACACAGCGAGGGAGGGACACACACACAAACACACATACAGCGAGGGAGGGACACACACACACACAGACAGCGTGGGAGGGACACCCACACACAGCGAGGGAGGGACACACACACAGCTAGGGAGGGACACACACACAGCTAGGGAGGGACACACACACACACACACACACACACACAGCTAGGGAGGGACACGCACACACACACCGACAGCGAGGGAGGGACACACACACAGCGAGGGAGGGACACACACACAGCTAGGGAGGGACACATACATACACACACCGACAGCGAGGGAGGGACACGCACGCAGCTGGGGAGGGACAAGCACACAGCTAGGGAGGGAGGGACACGCACACACACAGCGATGGAGGGACACACACACACACACACACAGCGAGGGAGGGACAAGCACAGACACAGCGAGGAGGGACACGCACACACAGCGAGGGAGGGACACACACACAGCGAGGGAGGGACACACACAAACGCAACGAGGGAATGACACACACACACACAGCGAGGTAGGGACATACACAAACAGCGAGGGAGGGACACACACACACACAGAGCGAGGGAGGGACACACACACAGCGTGGGAGGGACACACACATACACACACATAGCGTGGGAGGGACACGCACACAGCTGGGGAGGGACAAGCACACAGCTAGGGAGGGAGGGACACGCACACACACAGCGAGGAGGGACACGCACACACTGCGAGGGAGGGACACACAAACACAGCGAGGGAGGGACACACGCAAACACAGCGAGGAAGGGACACGCACACACACAGCGAGGGAGGGGCACACACACACACAGCGAGGGAGGGACACGCACACACAGCGAGGGAGGGGCACACTCACTCACACAGCGAGGGAGGGACACGCACACACAGCGAGGAAGGGACACGCACACACACAGCGAGGGAGGGTCAGACACAGCGAGGGAGGGCACACTCACACAGACGCACACACAGCGAGGAAGGGACACGCACACACACTGCGAGAGACGGGCACACACACACACACAGCGAGGGAGGGACATGCACACACACTGCGAGGGAGGGGCTCACACACACACGCACAGCGAGGGAGGAACACGCACACACAGCGAGGGAGGGACATGCACACAGCGAGGGAGGGACACACAAACAGCGAGGGAGGGACACACACACACACACACAGAGCGAGGGAGGAACACACACACACGCATATACGCGAACACAGTGAGCGGGACACGCACACACTGCAAGAGTGAGAGACATGCACTCACACAGTGAGGGAGTGACACACACAAACACAACGAGGGAGGGACACACACAAACGCAACGAGGGAATGACACACACACACAGCGAGGTAGGGACATACACACACAGCGAGGGAGGGACACACACACAAACACACACACAGCGAGGGAGGGACACACACACACACAGACAGCGTGGGAGGGACACCCACACACAGCGAGGGAGGGACACACACACAGCTAGGGAGGGACACACACACAGCTAGGGAGGGACACACACACACACACACAGACACACACACACACAGCTAGGGAGGGACACGCACACACACACCGACAGCGAGGGAGGGACACACACACAGCGAGGGAGGGACACACACACAGCTAGGGAGGGACACATACATACACACACATAGCGTGGGAGGGACACGCACGCAGATGGGGAGGGACAAGCACACAGCTAGGGAGGGAGGGACACGCACACACAGCGAGGGAGGGACACACACACACACACACAGCGAGGGAGGGACAAGCACAGACACAGCGAGGAGGGACACGCACACACAGCGAGGGAGGGACACACAAACACAGCGAGGGAGGGACACACAAACACAGCGAGGAAGGGACACGCACACACACAGCGAGGGAGGGGCACACACACACAGAGCGAGGGAGGGACACGCACACACAGCGAGGGAGGGGCACACTCACACACAATGCGAGGGAGGGACACGCACACACAGCGAGGAAGGGACACGCACACACACAGCGAGGGAGGGACACACAAACACAGCGAGGGAAGGACACACACAAACACAGCGAGGAAGGGACACGCACACACAACGGCGAGGGAGGGGCACACGCACACACAGCGAGGGAGGGACACGCACACACAGCGAGGGAGGTGCACACTCACACACACAGCGAGGGAGGGACATGCAAACACAGCGAGGAAGGGACACGCACACACACAGCGAGGGAGGGGCAGACACAGCGAGGGAGGGCACACTCACACACACACACAGCGAGGAAGGGACACGCACACACACTGCGAGGGACGGGCACACACACACACAGCGAGGGAGGGGCATGCACACACACAGCGAGGGAGGGGCTCACACACACACACACACAGCGAGGAAGGAACACGCACACACAGCGAGGGAGGGACATGCACACAGCGAGGGAGGGACACACAAACAGCGAGGGAGGGACACACACACACACACAGAGAGCGAGGGAGAGACACACACACACCCCGTGGGAGGGACACACACACACACACACAGGGCGTGGGAGGGACACACACACACACACACACCGAGGGAGGGACACACAAACAGCGAGGGAGGGACACACACACACACACAGAGCGTGGGAGGGACACACACACACAGCGAGGGAGGGACACACAAACAGCGACGGAGGGACACACACACTCAGCGAGGGAGGGACACGCACACACAGCGAGGGAGGGTCACACACACACACACAGACACACAGCGAGGGAGGGACTCCGACACAAAGCGAGGGAGGGACACGCACACAGTGAGGGAGGGACACGCACACAGCAAGGGAGGGACACACACACACACGCACATACGCACACACAGTGAGGGGGACACGCATACACTGCAAGAGTGAGAGACATGCACTCACACAATGAGGGAGGGACACACACAAACACAGTGAGGGAGGGACACACACAAACACAGCGAGGGAGGGACACCCACACAGCGAGGGAGGGACACACACACAGTGAGGAAGGGACACAGACAGCTAGGGAGGGACACGCGCACAGCTAGGGAGGGAGGGACCCACACACAGCTAGGGAGGGAGGGACACACACATCTACGGAGGGACACGCACACAGCTCGGGAGGGAGGGACACGCAGACACACAGCGAGGGAGGGACACGCACACTCAGCCAGGGAGGAACACACACACACACACACACACACACACAGTGAGGGAGGGACACGCACGTACACACAGTGAGGGAGGGACACACACACACAGTGAGGGAGGGACACACACACACACAGTGAGGGAGGGACACACACACACAGCGAGTGAGGGACACACAAACAGCAAGGGAGAGACACGCACACACACAACGAGGGAGGGACACGCACACATCGAGGGAGGGACACACATACACAGCGAGGGAGTGACACACACACACACAGCGTGGGAGGGACACACACACACACACAACGAGGGAGGGACACACACACGCACAGTGAGCGGGACACACACACACACAGCGTGGGAGCGACACACACAGCGTGGTAAGGACACACACCCACAGCGTGGGAGGGACACACACACACAGCATGAGAGGGACACACATACACACACACACAGCGTGGGAGGGGCACACAAACACACAGCGTGAGAGGGACACACACACACACAGCGTGGGAGGGACACACACACACACACAGCGTGGGAGGGACACACACACACACAGCGAGGGAAGGACACACACTCACACAGAGGGAGGGACACGCACACACACAGCGAGGGAGGGACACGCACACACAGCGAGGGAGTGACACACACACACACACACACAGCGTGGGAGGGACACACGCACACACACAGCGAGGGAGGGACACACAAACACAGAGAGGGAGAGACACACACAAACACAGCGAGGGAGGGAAACACACAAACACAGCGAGGAAGGGACACGCACACACAGCGAGGAAGGGACACGCACACACACAGCGAGGGAGGGGCAGACGCACACACACACAAAAAGGGAGGGACACGCACACACAGCGAGGGAGGGAAACACACACACAGCAAGGGAGGGACACACACACACACAGCGAGGGAGGGACAAGCTCACACACAGCGTGGGAGGAACACCCACACACACAAAATTAGGGGGACATGCACACACTGCAAGTGTGAGAGACATGCAGTCACACAGTGAGGGAGGGACACACACAAACACAGTGTGGGTGGGACACACACAAACACAACGAGGGAGGGACACACACAACCACAGCGAGGGAGGGACACACACGCAGAAAGCGAGGGTGCGACATGTGCTCAGAAAGCGAGAGGGGACACACACACACACAGCGAGAAGACACACACACACACAAAGTGAGGGAGGGAGACACGCAGACATACGCACACACAAACACACACACAGTGAGGGAGGGACACGGACGCAAACACAGTGAGGGAGGGACACACACACACAGCGAGGGAGGGACTCCGACACAAAGCGAGGGAGGGACACGCACACAGTGAGGGAGGGACACGCACACAGCAAGGGAGGGACACACACACACACACGCAGATACGCACACACAGTGAGGGGGACACGCATACACTGCAAGAGTGAGAGACATGCACTCACACAATGAGGGAAGGACACACACAAACACAGTGAGGGAGGGACACACACAAACACAGCGAGGGAGGGACACCCACACAGCGAGGGAGGGACACACACACAGTGAGGAAGGGACACAGACAGCTAGGGAGGGACACGCGCACAGCTAGGGAGGGAGGGACCCACACACAGCTAGGGAGGGAGGGACACACACACCTACGGAGGGACACGCACACAGCTCGGGAGGGAGGGACACGCAGACACACAGCGAGGGAGGGACACGCACACTCAGCCAGGGAGGAACACACACACACACACACACACACACACAGTGAGGGAGGGACACACACACACAGCGAGTGAGGGACACACAAACAGCAAGGGAGGGACACGCACACACACAACGAGGGAGGGACACGCACACATCGAGGGAGGGACACACATACACAGCGAGGGAGTGACACACACACACACAGCGTGGGAGGGACACACACACACACACACAACGAGGGAGGGACACACACACGCACAGTGAGCGGGACACACACAGCGTGGGAGCGACACACACAGCGTGGTAAGGACACACACACACAGCGTGGGAGGGACACACACACACACAGCATGAGAGGGACACACACACACACACACAGCGTGGGAGGGGCACACAAACACACAGCGTGAGAGGGACACACACACACACACAGCGTGGGAGGGACACACAGCGTGGGAGGGACACACACACACAGCGTGGGAGGGACACACACACACACAGCGAGGGAAGGACACACACTCACACAGAGGGAGGGACACGCACACACACAGCGAGGGAGGGACACGCACACAGCGAGGGAGGGACACACACACACAGCGAGGGAGTGACACACACACACACACACAGCGTGGGAGGGACACACGCACACACACAGCGAGGGAGGGACACTCAAACACAGAGAGTGAGAGACACACACAAACACAGCGAGGGAGGGACACACACAAACACAGCGAGGAAGGGACACGCACACACAGCGAGGAAGGGACACGCACACACACAGCGAGGGAGGGTCAGACGCACACACACACACAACGAGGGAGGGACACGCACACACAGCGAGGGAGGGACACACACACAAACACACACACAGCGAGGGAGGGACACACACACACACAGACAGCGTGGGAGGGACACCCACACACAGCGAGGGAGGGACACACACACAGCTAGGGAGGGACACACACACAGCTAGGGAGGGACACACACACACACACACACACACACACACACACAGCTAGGGAGGGACACGCACACACACACCGACAGCGAGGGAGGGACACACACACAGCGAGGGAGGGACACACACACAGCTAGGGAGGGACACATACATACACACACATAGCGTGGGAGGGACACGCACGCAGATGGGGAGGGACAAGCACACAGCTAGGGAGGGAGGGACACGCACACACAGCGAGGGAGGGACACACACACACACACAGCGAGGGAGGGACAAGCACAGACACAGCGAGGAGGGACACGCACACACAGCGAGGGAGGGACACACAAACACAGCGAGGGAGGGACACACACAAACACAGCGAGGAAGGGACACGCACACACAACGGCGAGGGAGGGGCACACGCACACACAGCGAGGGAGGGACACGCACACACAGCGAGGGAGGTGCACACTCACACACACAGCGAGGGAGGGACATGCAAACACAGCGAGGAAGGGACACGCACACACACAGCGAGGGAGGGGCAGACACAGCGAGGGAGGGCACACTCACACACACACACAGCGAGGAAGGGACACGCACACACACTGCGAGGGACGGGCACACACACACACAGCGAGGGAGGGACATGCACACACACAGCGAGGGAGGGGCTCACACACACACACACAGCGAGGAAGGAACACGCACACACAGCGAGGGAGGGACACGCACACAGCGAGGGAGGGACACACAAACAGCGAGGGAGGGACACACACACACACACAGAGAGCGAGGGAGAGACACACACACACAGCGTGGGAGGGACACACACACACACAGGGCGTGGGAGGGACACACACACACAGACACCGAGGGAGGGACACACAAACAGCGAGGGAGGGACAAACACACACACAGAGCGTGGGAGGGACACACACACACAGCGAGGGAGGGACACACAAACAGCGACGGAGGGACACACACACTCAGCGAGAGAGGGACACGCACACACAGCGAGGGGGGGTCACACACACACACACAGACACACAGCGAGGGAGGGACTCCGACACAAAGCGAGGGAGGGACACGCACACAGTGAGGGAGGGACACGCACACAGCAAGGGAGGGACACACACACACACACGCACATACGCACACACAGTGAGGGGGACACGCATACACTGCAAGAGTGAGAGACATGCACTCACACAATGAGGGAGGGACACACACAAACACAGTGAGGGAGGGACACACACAAACACAGCGAGGGAGGGACACCCACACAGCGAGGGAGGGACACACACACAGTGAGGAAGGGACACAGACAGCTAGGGAGGGACACGCGCACAGCTAGGGAGGGAGGGACCCACTCACAGCTAGGGAGGGAGGGACACACACATCTACGGAGGGACACGCACACAGCTCGGGAGGGAGGGACACGCAGACACACAGCGAGGGAGGGACACGCACACTCAGCCAGGGAGGAACACACACACACACACACACACACACACAGTGAGGGAGGGACACGCACGTACACACAGTGAGGGAGGGACACACACACACAGTGAGGGAGGGACACACACACACACAGTGAGGGAGGGACACACACACACAGCGAGTGAGGGACACACAAACAGCAAGGGAGGGACACGCACACACACAACGAGGGAGGGACACGCACACATCGAGGGAGGGACACACATACACAGCGAGGGAGTGACACACACACACACAGCGTGGGAGGGACACACACACACACACAACGAGGGAGGGACACACACACGCACAGTGAGCGGGACACACACACACACAGCGTGGGAGCGACACACACAGCGTGGTAAGGACACACACCCACAGCGTGGGAGGGACACACACACACAGCATGAGAGAGACACACACACACACACACACAGCGTGGGAGGGGCACACAAACACACAGCGTGAGAGGGACACACAGCGTGGCAGGGACACACACACACACAGCGTGGGAGGGACACACACACACACACAGCGAGGGAGGGACACACAGCGTGGCAGGGACACACACACACACAGCGTGGGAGGGACACACACACACACACAGCGTGGGAGGGACACACAGCGTGGCAGGGACACACACACACACACAGCGTGGGAGGGACACACACACACACAGCGAGGGAAGGACACACACTCACACAGAGGGAGGGACACGCACACACACAGCGAGGGAGGGACACGCACACACAGCGAGGGAGTGACACACACACACACACACACAGCGTGGGAGGGACACACGCACACACACAGCGAGGGAGGGACACACAAACACAGAGAGGGAGAGACACACACAAACACAGCGAGGGAGGGAAACACACAAACACAGCGAGGAAGGGACACGCACACACAGCGAGGAAGGGACACGCACACACACAGCGAGGGAGGGGCAGACGCACACACACACAACGAGGGAGGGACACGCACACACAGCGAGGGAGGGACACACACACACAGCAAGGGAGGGACACACACACACACAGCGAGGGAGGGACAAGCTCACACACAGCGTGGGAGGAACACCCACACACACAAAATTAGGGGGACATGCACACACTGCAAGAGTGAGAGACATGCAGTCACACAGTGAGGGAGGGACACACACAAACACAGTGTGGGTGGGACACACACAAACACAACGAGGGAGGGACACACACAACCACAGCGAGGGAGGGACACACACGCAGAAAGCGAGGGTGCGACATGTGCTCAGAAAGCGAGAGGGGACACACACACACACAGCGAGAAGACACACACACACACACAAAGTGAGGGAGGGAGACACGCAGACATACGCACACACAAACACACACACAGTGAGGGAGGGACACGGACGCAAACACAGTGAGGGAGGGACACACACACACAGCGAGGGAGGGACTCCGACACAAAGCGAGGGAGGGACATGCACACAGTGAGGGAGGGACACGCACACAGCAAGGGAGGGACACACACACACACACGCAGATACGCACACACAGTGAGGGGGACACGCATACACTGCAAGAGTGAGAGACATGCACTCACACAATGAGGGAAGGACACACACAAACACAGTGAGGGAGGGACACACACAAACACAGCGAGGGAGGGACACCCACACAGCGAGGGAGGGACACACACACAGTGAGGAAGGGACACAGACAGCTAGGGAGGGACACGCGCACAGCTAGGGAGGGAGGGACCCACACACAGCTAGGGAGGGAGGGACACACACATCTACGGAGGGACACGCACACAGCTCGGGAGGGAGGGACACGCAGACACACAGCGAGGGAGGGACACGCACACTCAGCCAGGGAGGAACACACACACACACACACACACACACACACAGTGAGGGAGGGACACGCACGTACACACAGTGAGGGAGGGACACACACACACAGTGAGGGAGGGACACACACACACACAGTGAGGGAGGGACACACACACACAGCGAGTGAGGGACACACAAACAGCAAGGGAGTGACACGCACACACACAACGAGGGAGGGACACGCACACATCGAGGGAGGGACACACATACACAGCGAGGGAGTGACACACACACACACAGCGTGGGAGGGACACACACACACACACACAACGAGGGAGGGACACACACACGCACAGTGAGCGGGACACACACAGCGTGGGAGCGACACACACAGCGTGGTAAGGACACACACACACAGCGTGGGAGGGACACACACACACACAGCATGAGAGGGACACACACACACACACACACAGCGTGGGAGGGGCACACAAACACACAGCGTGAGTGGGACACACACACACACAGCGTGGGAGGGACACACAGCGTGGGAGGGACACACACACACACAGCGTGGGAGGGACACACACACACACAGCGAGGGAAGGACACACACTCACACAGAGGGAGGGACACGCACACACACAGCGAGGGAGGGACACGCACACAGCGAGGGAGGGACACACACACACAGCGAGGGAGTGACACACACACACACACACACAGCGTGGGAGGGACACACGCACACACACAGCGAGGGAGGGACACTCAAACACAGAGAGTGAGAGACACACACAAACACAGCGAGGGAGGGACACACACAAACACAGCGAGGAAGGGACACGCACACACAGCGAGGAAGGGACACGCACACACACAGCGAGGGAGGGTCAGACGCACACACACACACAACGAGGGAGGGACACGCACACACAGCGAGGGAGGGACACACACACACAGCAAGGGAGGGACACACACACACACACAGTGAGAGAGGGACACGCACACACAACGAGGGAGGGACACACTCACACACACAGTGAGGGGACACACTCACACACAGAGTCGGAGGGACACACACACAGCGTGGGAGGGATGCACACACACACACACACAGCGTGGGAGGGACACACACACACAACGTGGGAGGGACACACACACACAGTGAGGGGGACACTCACACACACAGCGAGGGAGGGACAAGCTCACACACAGCGTGGGAGGAACACCCACACACACAAAATTAGGGGGACATGCACACACTGCAAGAGTGGGAGACATGCAGTCACACAGTGAGGGAGGGACACACACAAACACAGTGTGGGTGGGACACACACAAACACAACGAGGGAGGGACACACACAACCACAGCGAGGGAGGGACACACAAGCAGAAAGCGAGGGTGCGACATGTGCTCAGAAAGCGAGAGGGGACACACACACACACAGCGAGAAGACACACACACACACACAAAGTGAGGGAGGGAGACACGCAGACATACGCACACACAAACACACACACAGTGAGGGAGGGACACGGACGCAAACACAGTGAGGGAGGGACATGCTGACACACACAGTTCGGGAGGATATGCTCACACACAGCAAGGGGGGCACACACACAGCGAGGGAGGGACACGCACACACACAGCGAGGGAGGGACACGCACACACACAGCGAGGGAGGGAAACCCAAACAGCGAGGGAGGGACACGCACACACACAGCGAGGGAGGGACATGCTCTCACACACAGTTAGGGAGGGCATGCTCACACACAGCAAGGGGGACACACACACAGCGAGGGAGGGACACGCATACACACAGCGAGGCAGGGACACGCACACACACAGCGAGGGAGGGACACGCACACACACAGCGAGGGAGGGACACACAAACATCGAGGGAGGGACACACACACACACACAAAGCGAGGGAGGGACACACACACACAGAGCGAGGGAGGGACACACACGCACAGCGTGGGAGGGAGGGACACAAACGCACAGCGAGGGAGGGAGGGACACGCACACACAGCGAGGGAGGGTGGGACACGCACAAACAGCGAGGGAGGGACATGCACATACATCGAGGGAGGGACACGCACACACACCCAGCGAGGGAGAGTGACACACACACACAGCGAGGGAGGGACACACAAACACAGCGAGGGAGTGACACACACACACACACAGCGTGGGAGGGACACACACACACACACAACGATGGAGGGACACACACACGCACAGTGAGGGACACACACACACAGCGTGGGAGCGACACACACACAGCGTGGGAAGGACACACACACACACACAGCGTGGGAGGGACACACAAACACAGCGAGGGAGTGACACACACACACACACACCGCGTGGGAGTGGCACACAAACACACAGCGTGAGAGGGACACACACACAGCGTGGGAGGGACACACACAGCGTGGGAGGGTCACACACACACACAGCGTGGGAGGGACACACACACACAGCGAGGGAGGGACACGCACACACACAGCGAGGGAGGGACACGCACACAGCGAGGGAGGGACACACACACACAGCGTGGGAGGGACACACACACACAGCGTGGGAGGGACACACACACACACAGCGTGGGAGGGACACACACACACAGCGAGGGAGGGACACACACACAGCGAGGGAGGGACACACACACACAGCGAGGGAATGACACACACACACACACACACAGCGAGGGAGGGACACACACACAGCGATGGAGGGACACGCACACAGCAAGGGAGGGACACGCACACTCACAGCGAGGGATGGACACACACACACAGTGAGGGGGACACGCACACACTGTAAGAGTGAGAGACATGCACTCACACAGTGAGGGAGGGACATACACAAACACATCGAGGGAGGGACATACACAAACACAACGAGGGAGGGACACTCACAAACACAGCGAGGAAGGGACACACACAAACACAGCGAGGGAGGGACACACAAACACAGAGAGGGAGGGACACACAAACACAGCGAGGGAGAGACACACATAAACACAGCGAGGGAGGGACACACACAAACACAGCGAGGAAGGGACACGCACACACAACGAGGAAGGGACACGCACACACACAGCGAGGGAGGGGCAGACGCACACACACACAGCGAGGGAGGGAATGGCACACACACACACGGCGAGGGAGGGACACACACACACAGCAAGGGAGGGACACACACACACACACAGTGAGAGAGGGACACGAACACACAACGAGGGAGGGACACACTCACACACACAGTGAGGGGACACACTCACACACAGAGTCGGAGGGACACACACACACAACTTGGGAGGGACACACACACACACACAGCGTGGTAGAGACACGCACACACACAGCGAGGGAGGGACACGCACACACACAGCGAGGGAGGGAAACACAAACAGCGAGGGAGGGACACGCACACACACAGCGAGGGAGGGACATGCTCACACACACAGTTAGGGAGGACATGCTCACACACAGCAAGGGGGGCACACACACAGCGAGGGAGGGACACGCATACACACAGCGAGGCAGAGACACGCACACACACAGCGAGGGAGGGACACGCACACACACAGCGAGGGAGGGACACACAAACAGCGAGGGAGGGACACACACACAGAGCGAGGGAGGGACACACACACACAGAGCGAGGGAGGGACACACACACAGAGCGAGTGAGGGACACATACGCACACACAGCGAGAGAGGGAAACACACGCACAGCGTGGGAGGGAGGGACACACACGCACAGCGAGGGAGGGAGCGACACGCACACACAGCGAGGGAGGAGGGACACGCACAAACAGCGAGGGATGGACACGCACACACATCGAGGGAGGGACACGCACACACAGCGAGGGAGGGACACGCACACACACCCAGCGAGGGAGAGTGACACACACAGCGAGGGAGGGACACAGAAACACAGCGAGGGAGTGACACAAACACATACCGAGGGTGGGACACGCACACTCAGCCAGGGAGGGTCACGCACACTCAGCCAGGCAGGGACACGCACACACAGCGAGGGAGGGGCAGGCTCACACACAGCGATGGAGGAAAACACACACACACGTACACACACAGTGAGGGGGACACGTGCACACTGCAAGAGTGAGAGACATGCACTCACATATTTAGGGAGGGACATACACAAACACACAGCGAGGGACGGACACTCACAAACACAGCGAGGGAGGGACACACATAAACACAGCGAGGGAGGGACACACAAAAACAGTGAGGGAGGGTCACACACAAACACAGCGAGGGAAAGACAAACACAAACACAGCGAGGGAGGGACGCGCACACACAGCGAGGGAGGGACACACACACACACATACACACACACACTGAGGGGGACACGCTCACACACAGCGAGGGAGGGACACGCTCACACACAGTGTGGGAGGGACACGCTCACACACAGTGTGGGAGGGACACGCACACACACACATACACTGAGGGGGACACGCACACACTGCAAGAGTGAAAGACATGCACTTCACACAGTGAGGGAGTGACACACACAAACACAACGAGGGAGGGAAACACACAAACGCAACGAGGGAATGACACGCACACACACAGCGAGGGATTTGCAGACACAGCGAGGGAGGGCACACTCACACACACACACATACACAGCGAGGGAGGGACATGCACACACACAGCGAGGGAAGGGCTCACACACACACACACACAGCGAGGGAGGAACACGCACACACGGCGAAGGAGGGACATGCACACAGCGAGGGAGGGACACACAAACAGCGAGGGAGGGACACACACATACACACACATAGCGTGGGAGGGACACGCACACAGCTGGGGAGGGACAAGCACACAGCTAGGGAGGGAGGGACACGCACACACACAGCGAGGGAGGGACACACACACACACACACACACACACAGACAGCGAGGGAGGGACAAGCGCAGACACAGCGAGGAGGGACACGCACACACAGCGAGGGAGGGACACACAAACACAGCGAGGGAGGGACACACACAAACACAGCGAGGGAGGGACACGCACACACACAGCGAGGGAGGGGAACACACACACACAGCGAGGGAGGGACACGCACACACAGCGAGGGAGGGGCACACTCAAACACACAGCGAGGGAGGGACACGCACACACAGCGAGGAAGGGACACGCACACACAGCGAGGAAGGGACACGTACACACACAGCGAGGGAGGGGCAGACACAGCGAGGGAGGGCACACTCACACACACTGCGAGGGACGGGCACACACACACACACAGCGAGGGAGGGACATGCACACACACTGCGAGGGACGGGCACACACACACACACAGCGAGGGAGGGACATGCACACACACAGCGAGGGAGGGGCTCACGCACGCACACAAAGCGAGAGAGGAACACGCACACACAGCGAGGGAGGGACATGCACACAGCGAGGGAGGGACACACAAACAGCGAGGGAGGGACACACACACACACACACAGAGCGAGGGAGGAACACAAACACACGCATATACGCGCACACAGTGAGCGGGACACGCACACACTGCAAGAGTGAGAGACATGCACTCACACAGTGAGGGAGTGACACACACAAACACAACGAGGGAGGGACACACACAAACGCAACGAGGGAATGACACACACACACAGCGAGGGAGGGACACACACACACAGCGAGGGAGGGACACACACACAAACACACACACAGCGCGGGGGGGACTCACACACACACACACACACACACAGCGTGGGAGGGACACCCACACACAGCGTGGGAGGGACACACACAGAGCTAGGGAGGGACACACACACAGCTAGGGAGGGACACACACACACACACACACACACACACACAACAAGGGAGGGACACGCACACACACCGACAGCGAGGGAGGGACACACACACAGCGAGGGAGGGGCACACACACAGCTAGGGAGGGACACATACATACACACACATAGCGTGGGAGGGACACGCACACAGCTGGGGAGGGACAAGCACACAGCTAGGGAGGGAGGGACAAGCACAGACACAGAGAGGAGGGACACGCACACACAGCGAGGGAGGGACACACAAACACTGCGAGGGAGGGACACACACAAACATAGCGAGGATGGGACACGCACACACAGCGAGGGAGGGGCAGACACAGCGAGGGAGGGCACACTCACACACACACACACACACAGCGAGGAAGGGACACGCACACACACTGCGAGGGATGGGCACACACACAGCGAGGGAGGGACATGCACACACACAGCGAGGGAGGGGCTTACACACACACAGCGAGGAAGGAACACGCACACACAGCGAGGGAGGGACATGCACACAGCGAGGGAGGGACACACAAACAGCGAGGGAGGGACACACACACACACAAACAGAGCGAGGGAGGGACACACACACACAGCGTGGGAGGGACACACACACACACACAACGTGGGAGGGACACACACACACACACACACACACACACACCGAGGGAGGGACACACAAACAGCGAGGGAGGGTCACACACACACACACAGAGCGAGGGTGGGACACACACACACACACAGCGTGGGAGGGACACACACACACAGCGAGGAAGGGACACGCACACACAGCGAGGGAGGGTCACACACGCACACACACACACACACAGCGAGGGAGGGACTCCGACACAAAGCGAGGGAGGGACACGCACACAGCGAGGGAGGGACACAGACACACACACGCACATACGCACACACAGTGAGGGGGACACGCACACACTGCAAGAGTGAGAGACATGCACTCACACAATGAGGGAGGCACACACACAAACACAGTGAGGGAGGGACACACACAAACACAGCGAGGGAGGGACACCCACACAGCGAGGGAGGGACACACACACAGTGAGGAAGGGACACAGACAGCTAGGGAGGGACACGCGCACAGCTAGGGAGGGAGGGACCCACACAGCTAGGGAGGGAGGGACACACACATCTACGGAGGGACACGCACACAGCTCGGGAGGGAGGGACACGCAGACACACAGCGAGGGAGGGACACGCACACACAGCGAGGGAGGGACACACAAACACACACACACACAGTGAGGGAGGGACACACACACACACACACACACAGTGAGGGAGGGACACGCACGCACACACAGTGAGGGAGGGACACACACACACAGTGAGGGAGGGACACACACACACAGCGAGTGAGGGACACACAAACAGCAAGGGAGGGACACGCACACACACAACGAGGGAGGGACATGCAAACATCGAGGGAGGGACACACATACACAGCGAGGGAGTGACACACACACACACACACACAGCGTGGGAGGGACACACACACACACACAACGAGGGAGGGACACACACACGCACAGTGAGCGGGACACACACACACACAGCGTGGGAGCGACACACAGTGTGGGAAGGACACACACACTCACACAGAGGGAGGGACACGCACACACACAGTGAGGGAGGGACACGCACACAGCGAGGGAGGGACACACACACACAGCGAGGGAGGGACACACACACTCACACAGAGGGAGGGACACGCACACACACAGTGAGGGAGGGATACGCACACAGCGAGTGAGGGACACACACACACAGCGAGGGAGTGACACACACACACACACACACACACAGCGTGGGAGGGACACACACACACACACAGCGAGGGAGGGACACACAAACACAGAGAGGGAGGGACACACAAACACAGCGAGGGAGAGACACACACAAACACAGCGAGGGAGGGACACACACAAACACAGCGAGGAAGGGACACGCACACACAGCGAGGAAGGGACACGCACACACACAGCGAGGGAGGGGCAGACGCACGCACACACAGCGAGGGAGTGAATGGCACACACACACACACACACAGCGAGGGAGGGACACGCACACACAGCGAGGGAGGGACACGCACACACAGCGAGGGAGGGACACACACACACAGCAAGGGAGGGACACACACACACACAGTGAGAGAGGGACACGCACACACAACGAGGAAGGGACACACTCACACACACAGTGAGGGGACACACTCACACACAGAGTCGGAGGGACACACACACAGCGTGGGAGGGATGCACACACACACACAGCGTGGGAGGGACACACACAACGTGGGAGGGACACACACACACAGTGAGGGGGACACTCACACACACAGCGAGGGAGGGACAAGCTCACACACAGCGTGGGAGGAACACCCACACACACACAATGAGGGGGACACGCTCACACTGCAAGAGTGAGAGACATGCAGTCACACAGTGAGGGAGGGACACACACAAACACAGTGTGGGTGGGACACACACAAACACAACGAGGGAGGGACACACACAACCACAGCGAGGGAGGGACACACACGCAGAAAGCGAGGGTGCGCCATGTCCTCAGAAAGCGAGAGGGGACACACACACACACACACACAGCGAGAAGACACACACACACACAAAGTGAGGGAGGGAGACACGCAGACATACGCACACACAAACACACACAGTGAGGGAGGGACACGGACGCAAACACAGTGAGGGAGGGACATGCTCACACACACAGTTAGGGAGGACATGCTCACACACAGCGAGGGAGGGACACACACACAGCGAGGGAGGGACACGCACACACACAGCGAGGGAGGGAAACACAAACAGCGAGGGAGGGACACGCATACACACAGCGAGGGAGGGACATGCTCTCACACACAGTTAGGGAGGACATGCTCACACACAGCAAGGGGGGCACACACACAGCGAGGGAGGGACACGCATACACACAGCGAGGGAGGTACAAGCACACACACAGCAAGGGAGGGACACGCACACACACAGCGAGGGAGGGACACACAAACAGCGAGGGAGGGACACACACACACACACACACACACAGCGAGGGAGGGACACACACACACACAGAGCGAGGGAGGGACACACACAGAGCGAGTGAGGGACACACAAACAGCGAGGGAGGGTGGGACACACACACAGAGCGAGGGAGGGACACACACAGACACAGCGAGGGAGGGACACGCACACACACCCAGCGAGGGAGAGTGACACACACACACAGCGAGGGAGGGACACACAAACACAGCGAGGGAGTGACACACACACACAGCGTGGGAGGGACACACACACACACACAACGAGGGAGGGACACACACACAGCGAGGGAGGGACACACAAACAGCGAGGGAGGGACACACACACACACACACAGAGCGAAGAGGGACACACACACACACAGCGAGGGAGGGACACGCACACACACCCAGCGAGGGAGAGTGACACACACACACAGCGAGGGAGGGACACACAAACACAGCGAGGGAGTGACACACACACACAGCGTGGGAGGGACACACACACACAGCGAGGGAGGGACACACACACACACACAACGAGGGAGGGACACACACACGCACAGTGAGGGACACACACACACACACACAGCGTGGGAGCGACACACACACAGCGTGGGAAGGACACACACACACACACACAGCGTGGGAGGGACACACACACACACAGCGTGGGAGGGACACACACACACACACAGCGTGGGAGGGGCACACAAACACACAGCGTGAGAGGGACACACACACACAGCGTGGGAGGGACACACACAGCGTGGGAGGGACACACACACACACAGCGTGGGAGGGACACACACACACACAGCGTGGGAGGGACACACACACAGAGAGGGAGGGACACGCACACACACAGCGAGGGAGGGACACGCACACAGCGAGGGAGGGACACACACACAGCGTGGGAGGGACACACACACACACAGCGTGGGAGGGACACACACACACACACAGCGTGGGAGGGACACACACACACAGCGAGGGAGGGACACGCACACACACAGCGAGGGAGGGACACGCACACAGCGAGGGAGGGACACACACACACAGCGAGGGAATGACACACACACACACAGCGAGGGAGGGACACACACACAGCGATGGAGGGACACGCACACAGCGAGGGAAGGACACGCACACTCACAGCGAGGGAGGGACACACATACACACAGTGAGGGGGACACGCACACACTGTAAGAGTGAGAGACATGCACTCACACAGTGAGGGAGGGACATACACAAACACAACGAGGGAGGGACACTCACAAACACAGCGAGGAAGGGACACACACGCACACACAGCGAGGGAGGGACACACAAACACAGAGAGGGAGGGACACACAAACACAGCGAGGGAGAGATACACACAAACACAGCGAGGGAGGGACACACACAAACACAGCGAGGGAGGGGCAGACGCACACACACACAGCGAGGGAGGGAATGGCACACACACACACACACAGCGAGGGAGGGACACGCACACACAGCGAGGGAGGGACACACACAGCAAGGGAGGGACACACACACACACACAGTGAGAGAGGGACACGCACACACAACGAGGGAGGGACACACTCACACACACAGTGAGGGGACACACTCACACACAGAGTCGGAGGGAAACACACACACAACTTGGGAGGGACACACACACACACAGCGTGGGAGGGACACACACACACACACAAAGTGGGAGGGACAGACACACACAGCGAGGGAGGGACACGCACACACACAGCGAGGGAGGGACACGCACACAGCGAGGGAGGGACACACACACACAGCGAGGGAATGACACACACACACACAGCGAGGGAGGGACACACACACAGCGATGGAGGGACACGCACACAGCGAGGGAAGGACACGCACACTCACAGCGAGGGAGGGACACACACACACACAGTGAGGGGGACACGCACACACTGTAAGAGTGAGAGACATGCACTCACACAGTGAGGGAGGGACATACACAAACACAACGAGGGAGGGACACTCACAGACACAGCGAGGAAGGGACACACACACACACACACAGCGAGGGAGGGACACACAAACACAGAGAGGGAGGGACACACAAACACAGCGAGGGAGAGATACACACAAACACAGCGAGGGAGGGACACACACAAACACAGCGAGGGAGGGGCAGACGCACACACACACAGCGAGGGAGGGAATGGCACACACACACACACACAGCGAGGGAGGGACAAACACAGCAAGGGAGGGACACACACACACACACAGTGAGAGAGGGACACGCACACACAACGAGGGAGGGACACACTCACACACACAGTGAGGGGACACACTCACACACAGAGTCGGAGGGACACACACACACAACTTGAGAGGGACACACACACACATAGCGAGGGAGAGACACGCACACACACAGCGAGGGAGGGACACGCACACACACAGCGAGGGAGGGAAACACAAACAGCGAGGGAGGGACAAGCTCACAAACAGCGAGGGAGGGACATGCTCACACACACAGTTAGGGAGGACATGCTCACACACAGCAAGGGGGGCACACACACAGCGAGGGAGGGACACGCATACACACAGCGAGGCAGGGACATGCACACACACAGCGAGGGAGGGACACGCACACACACAGCGAGGGAGGGACACACAAACAGCGAGGGAGGGACACACACACACACAGAGCGAGGGAGGGACACACACACACAGAGCGAGGGAGGGACACACACGCAGAGCGAGTGAGGGACACATACGCACACACAGCGAGATAGGGACACACGCGCACAGCGTGGGAGGGAGGGACACGCACAAACAGCGAGGGAGGGACACGCACACACATCGAGGGAGGGACACGCACACACAGCGAGGGAGGGACACGCACACACACTCAGCGAGGGAGAGTGACACACACACACAGCGAGGGAGGGACACACAAACACAGCGAGGAAGTGACACAAACACATAGCGAGGGAGGGACACGCACACTCAGCCAGGGAGGGACACGCACACTCAGCCAGGCAGGGACACGCACACACAGCGAGGGAGGGAAACGCACACTCAGCGAGGGAGGGACACGCACACAGCGAGGGAGGGACACACACACAGCGAGGGAGGGACACACAAACAGCGAGGGAGGGACACACACACAAACACAACGAGGGAGGGACACACACACAAACACAGCGAGGGAGGGAGACGCGCACACAGCGCGGGAGGGACACGCACACACAGCGAGGGAGGGACACGCACACACACCGAGGGAGGGACACGCACACGCACAGCGAGGGAGGGACACGCACAAACACAGCGAGGGTGGGATACACACAAACACAGCGAGGGTGTGACATGCACACACACAGCGAGGTGGAGACACGCAGTCAGCGAGGGTGGGACATGTGCTCAGAGAGAGAGAGGGGACACACACACACACACAGCGAGGAGACACACACACACAAAGTGAGGGAGGGAGACACGCAGACATACGCACACACAAACACACACACAGTGAGGGAGGGACACGCACGCACACACAGTGAGGGAGGGACACGCTCACACACACAGTGAGGGAGGGACATGCTGACACACACAGTGATAGAGGGACATGCTCACACTCAGCGAGGGAGGGACAAACATACACAGTGAGGAGAGGAACACACACACACAGCGAGGCAAGAGGACACACACGCATACACACACACACTCACAAACACAGAACAATGGAGGGACACGTGCACACACAGTGATATGTCTCTTCGGACGTGTAACCGTCCAGCTCTCACTCCAGTCTGCTCCCTCAGGGTCACCGTCTCTGTGACTCCCAGGTACAACTAGGCCTCGATCCTCAGTGCTGATTTATATTCTCCCAGGTGTGAGTCAGCCTCAAGCTCCTGCTCCAAGTTGCTCCCTCACACCGTCACTCCCTCTGTGACTCGGTGCTGATTTCGAGCCTCCTGCTCTGCTTTTTATCCAAATCCAAGTCCCAGTCGGCCTTGACCCTCGCTGCTGATTTATATTCTCCCGCTTTGTGCTGCATACGCTCAGGTTCTCTCTCTTTGTGATTGCCAGGTAATAGTAGGTCTCAAGCCTCAGCTGAGATTTATAACAGCACATTCCGCACTGCTCTCTTACAGGATCGCCGTTGTGCCTGGAAGACAGTGGGAAAGAGGAAGATTAGACAGAGCAGAAGGTGTTACAGTAATTGGGAGAGCTGTAGGGGATGAAACAGGTTGTCTGGGGAGCTAGGCAGACCTGCAGTAACTGAAGAATGTTACTGGAGCGAGAGTTGCAGACACTGAAGAAGGCAAAGGAAATAGAGAGATGGTGGCTTGTTGATGACAGAGCTTTGTAGAGTCTAAAGGGCTACAAAGTTTGTGAGAAGATTTGTAGCTCGGGTGCTCGTTTTTGTGGTTCTGTTTGCCGAGCTGGGAATTTGTGTCGCTGACGTTTCGTCCCCTGTCTCGGTGACATCCTCAGTGCTTGGGAGTCTCCTGTGAAGCGCTTCTGTGATGTTTCCTCTGGCAACTATAGTGATTTGCATCTGCCGCTTCCGGTTGTCAGTTCCAGCTGTCCGCTGCAGTGGTCGGTATATTGGGTCCAGTTCGATGTGCTTATTGATTGAAATTGTGGATAAGTGCCATGCCTCGAGGAATTCCCTGGCTGTTGTCTGTTTGGCTTGTCCTATAATAGTAATGTTGTCCCAGTCGAACTCACGTTGCTTGTCATCTGCGTGTGTGGCTACTAAGGATAGCTGGTCGTGTCGTTTCGTGGCTAGTTGGTGTTCATGGATACGGATCGTTAGCTATCTTCCTGTGTGTCCTGTGTAGTATTTTGAGAAGTCCTTGCATGGGATTTTTTACACTACATTGGTTTTGCTCATGCTGGGTGTCAGGTCCTTCGTCTTGGTGAGTTGTTGTCTGAGAGTGGCTCTTGGTTTGTGTGCTGTTATGAGTCCTAGTGGTCGCAGTAGTCTGGCTGTCAGTTCGGAAATATTCTTGATGTATGGTAGTGTGGCTAGTTCTTTGGGTCGTGGCATGTCTTCATTCCGTTGTCTTTCGCTGAGGCATCTGTGGATGAAATTGCGTGGAGTTTGAGCCCACCCCGCAGCTCAACAATAGGATAAACAACACACTGAGAAACCGACAAAAAAACGTACAGATAACCAGGTTTGATCTACAGAGAATGAAACCTGAATGCAACGACACCCTCAGATTCTATGGACTACCTATAGTGCACAAACCAGACATCCCACTCAGACCCATAGTATCACTACCAGGGACACCATCACACAAACTGTCTAAAAAACTACAGCAGAAACTTAAACACCTGATCAGCGGATCCAGACACTCTCTACAGTCAACACAGGAATTCTTGGACATTATCAGAAATACACACATAGACAAGGAAGAAACTATGGTCTCTTTCCATGTAACGGCACTGTTCACCTCTATCGACAAAACCCTAGCCAGAGAAACAATAGCCAACCTGCTGGATATACAGAACAAACAGGACGATGACTATCAACAAAGACTGCATACTCAAACTACTGGACCTGTGCCTCACAACACACTTCACATTCAACAACCAAATATATGAACAAATCAACAGCATCCCCATGGGCTCACCGATCTCAGGACTCATAGCAGAAGCGATAATGCAAAGGTTAGAACAAACAGTCTTACCGCAAATTCAACCCAAACTCTGTGTCAGATATGTGGATGACACCTTTGTAATAATTAAAAACACAGAAATAGAGAACGCACTCCGGATCATGAACGCCACACTCACAGGAATCCGATTCACGAGAGAGAAAGAAAAGGACAATCAACTCCCATTCCTAGACGTGATGGTACAGAGAACACCGAATGGAGAATTCACCACAAAGGTTTACAGGAAAGCCACACACACAGACCGAGTCCTAAACTACGAAAGCAACCACCCCAACACACACAAAATAAGTTGCATCAAGACGTTGTTCAAAAGGGCCACAACACACTGCAGCACACCAGAACTGCAAAAAGAGGAAGAAGAACACCTATACAATGTATTCGCCAAAAACGGACATTCCCACAATTTCATTAGGGATTGTCTGTATGGATTTGCAAGACGACTGTCGTCTGATATTGATGAGGGCAGTGCAGATGATGTGGTTTATATGGAGTTTATTAAGGTCTTATTAAGGTACAAATATCTCTGTTGGAGGCCCAACAATTTCTTCACCAGCTTCCCACAATGTCCTGAGATACATTTGATCAGGTCCTGGGGATTTATCTACCTTTGTGTTTTAAAACCTCCAGCACCTCCTTTTCTATAATGTGGACTCATTTCAAGACATTGAGTTATAGAGATGTACAGCATGGAAACAGACCCTTCGGACCAACTCCTGCATGACGTATCTCGTCACATTTGCCACAATTTCGCCAATATCCCTCTAAAAGTTTGCTATTCATACACCCATCCACATGCCTTTTAAATGTATTTCGATCAGCCTCTGCTATTTGCTCTGGCAGCTTATTCCATCCATTCTTTAGACCCTCCACCAATTGAGGACCCAATTTACCAACTTGCCTTGGATCCCATGGGATCTTCCCTTTTGGACCAGCCTTCCATGTGGGACCTTGTGGATGGGTGTATGAATAGCAAACTTTTAGAGGGATATTGGCAAAATTGTGGCAAATGTGACGAGATACGTCATGCAGGAGTTGGTCCGAAGGGTCTGTTTCCATGCTGTACATCTCTATAACTCAATGTCTTGAAATGAGTCCACATTATAGAAAAGGAAGTGCTGGAGGTTTTAAAACACAAAGGTAGATAAATCCCCAGGACCTGATCAAATGTATCTCAGGACATTGTCGGAAGCTGGTGAAGAAATTGTTGGGCCTCCAACAGAGATATTTGTACCACAGAGAGCTACGTGTGATAGGCTTTTTGACTGGAGGGTGGCATTATGGACAGTGAAAAAGGTTTTCTGAGATTACAAAGGGATCCTGATGAAATGTGTGAATGGCTGAAAAACTGTAGATGGAGTTCAATCTGAATAAATGTGAGGTAACGCATTTGGAACAACAAACACGGGCAGGACTTATACAATTAATGGCAAGACCTTCGGTAGTGTTGTAGAACTCGGGGTTCACTACGTAATTCTTTGAAGTTTGCAACACGGAGAGACAGGATAGTTTAAAAAATGGTGCTTGCCTCACTTGCTTTCATTGCTCAGTCCTTTGGATATAAGAGTTGGGAAGTCGCATTGAGATTATAAAGGCCATTGGTGAGTCCTCTTCTGGAATACTGTGCCCAGTTCTGGTCGACTAGTTATAGGAAGGATATTATGAAGCTGGAAAGGGTTGGGAGGAGATTTACTGGGATGTGGCTGGGTACGAAAGGCTTCGGTATAAAGAAAGGCTGAATAGGTTGGTATTTTCCACTGAAACCTGAATGTTGACAGAAGACCTCATAGAAGTTGATAAAACCATGAGGGGGATAGATAGAGTTAATGGGAGTTGTATTTTCCCATGGACAGGGGAGTTTCAAGACAAGGCACTACATTTTTAAGTTTAGAGGAGAGACATATTAAAAAAAATGACATGAGAGGCACATTGTTACAAAGAGTGGAATGTGTGGAATGAACTTCCCAAGGAAGGGGTGAACATGGGGACAATTACAATGTTTAAAAGACATTTGGATTAGTACAGGAATAGGAAAGGTTTGAAGGGATATGATCCAGGAACAGGCAGGTGCGACGAGATCCATTTTAGAGTATGGTTAGCGTTAACCGAACAGTGCGGTATGACTCTCTGACTATGATTATAATGTTGTTTCATTAATTAAGAAAGGCTGCAAGAGAAAGCCAGGGGTGTACAGACTGATGAGACAGACATCAGGGTGTGTCAGTTGTTGGAGGTAATTCTGAGAGGTCGGTCTTACATGCATTTGGAAAGATAAGGCCTGATTACGGACAGCCAGCATGGCTTTGTGCGTGGGAAAACATGTCCCACAAACTTGACTGGAGTTTGCTCAAGATGTGACCAAAAAGATAGACGAAGGCAGAGCAACAGACGTTGTTTCTGGATTCCGCAAACCCTTGTTCAGGATGTAGTATGAGACATTGGTTAGTAACGGTAGATAACAAAGGATCAGGGAGAGCTTGCCAACTGGATACAAAATGAGATGGCAATGGGAGACAGAGGGTGGTGGGTGAGGGTTGTTCTTCAGACTGGGGCCTCTGAGCAGCAGTGTGCTGCAAGGATTGGTGCTGGGACCACTGTTGTGCACCATTTACATAAACAATCTGAGTGAAAAGAAAGCAGTCCCTCTTAGTATGTTTGTGGATACCAAGATTAGTGGAAGAGTGGGCAGGGAATATAGTTATCGAAGAGGATGTCAATCAACTGGGCCAGTGGGCCAAAGAATGAAAAATGGCATTTAATTCAGGAGTTGGATTTCGTTCAGACAAACCAGGGAGGACTAACACAGTTAATGGTTGGGCCCTGGACAGTGTTGTAGAAAAGGGAGAGGCCAAGGGGTGCAGTTACATTGTTCCTTGGACTGGCATCACAGGGTGACAGGGTGTTGAAAGTGGCAATTGGCACACTTGTCTTCATTGGTCAGAGCATTGAGCACACGAGTTGGAGATATTGGTAACACTGTCGTCTATATTTCTCCTGGGCAGAGGAGGCCACGCGGTGATGTTATAAAGGTTTATGAAACCATGTAGGGCCAAAGTAACGTGAATTGCCAAGCGTGGGTGAGTCCATAGCAGGAGGCATAAACGTGAGGTGTGAGAGCAAGGATTTAAAGAGGGAGCTGAGGGGCAACATTATCCACAGAGGATGGTGCAGAGACAGAATGCACTGTCAGAGGAAATGGTAAAAACAAGTACAATTACAACATGGAAAAGACACTTGGGCACGTACATGGAGAGGACAAGGTTTGAAGGGATATGGGCCAAACATAGGTAAACGCAACTCATTCCATTTAGGGAACCTTTGCCCGAAGAGTCATGCCGCACAGAAACAGACCCTATGTCTCCAGTTATTGGAGGAGGAGACTATCGAGACAAGGCATGTTGTAGAGACTGAAGCAAGGTACAGCGATAAGGATTGTCATCTGGACTGGAGGTTTCAAATAAATGAAATAATTGATGAGAGGGGAGGAGATGACAGAGATAGGAACTGTTATAGGAGTTAGAATGATTGAAGACACTGGTCCTCAATACAAGCCATTGATACAGTGTTGGAGGGGGAATAGGGAACAGAAAGATCCGAGGCAGCATTAACCCCCTCTCGTGGGAGGCCTGCTTTCCCCTCAGTTGTTCTGATGCTCCCGAAGGAAGCACATGCCTGGACTGATAACTGGGAACTCCCGATGCTGTCTCATTACAACAAAACTTGCAGCAGGCGTGGTGATTGAGCCTGGGTTGTGTCTGTACTGTGCTCCCCCTCCAGCACTTTCTCTATGTCATGTCTTGTTAGCTGATGTTTGGATTCCCCTTATTACTTTCTGCTCTGTGCACTGGAATGACCTTACCTGGCAACAGGACTTATTGAAGACTCCCGACCTCCCTGACTGTCTTTCTGGCTGACCAACCATCATCCCAACCAGCAGTTGGCAAGCCTATTGAGTCAGGAACTCCATGAGTACCTGTAGAAGACACAGAAATAGGCAGAATGGGAAATTAGACTAATGCTTTGAGGGTTACACATATAGAATGGCACTGAGCCCACAGAGATCTGGAAATTCCCAGTCTACATTCCTGACCTGTGCTGCCTCATCTCTCAAGAGTGGAGAATTCTGTTGGCTCATGATCTGGAGTAGCTTCAAGAGTGAGAGACGCTGACAAAGGCAGCAATTATACCCACACAGTGAAGGGATACCACATGGAGAGGTACTGAGTCACATCACCAGAGTGCCGGGTTAAACATTTGTGCAGGAAGAAAGAGTTTTGATTCATGTTGCCCTGGGATATACAAACTGTGAGCAGGCGAAGTGATGGCCTAGTGGCATTATTGTGTGACAATTTATCCAGAAACTCAGCAACTGTTCTCTGGACAGAGATTCAAATCCCACCATTGCAAATAATTGAATGTGAAGTAAATGCTTCAAAAACGATGTAATTAGAAACCTGTAAATGAGTATTAAACAATTGCTGATGTTAAGAAAAATCCATCGGGTACATTCCTGTCTTTAGTGAAGTAATCTAAGATGGGACTGGGGTATCACAGGTATTACAGAAAAAAAACAGCTGAGGGAGGGACAGGACAGGCAGCTCAATGTCCCAGGGGACAGATGCTGCAGGAAGGACAATAGGGGAGCTGAGAGAGGAGGAGATCTGCTGGTTCTGATTGGGTGAAACATCCCAGCAGGACTGAGAGAAGATATTCCTGCGGGACCGCCCAGTGACGCGGTGTTCGTGGAATTAATCAATAACAATGGGTCTTCCCTTTCCTCTGATTGTTCTACAGACCCCGAGAGCCCCGCCCTCCTGCACCTTGACCTTCTCAAGATGGCGGACCTCAGGCCCGCGCTCCCTCTTCACTCAAACAAATGGCGGCCGTGACCCTGGGTCGCTTCCCTGATCAGAGACGGCCACCTCCTTACCCGGGCCTGGAGGGTCCTTTTAGAGTTATTTTTAACCTGTTTCCGGGATTTGTGAAATCTCTCCGCTCCTTTCTCCCAGCGAGGCTCCCGCACACCGGCTCTGAGCACCGCTCTCTGACGCCAATCGCAGCTGCTGCTGGAGAAAGCAGCTCCATGTCTCTCTCTCAGTGTCCTGATCAATGTGGCACTGCGCATGCTCCACATAGAAACCAAACTGCACGTTCATCTGAGATTATCGTTGAGTTTATGGAGAATATTCATATCTGCACAGGATCATGGGTGAAATATTAGTCATTAACAATTGCTCTGTCGAGTTACAGTCATTGAGATGATTAGTATGCAAATAGATTGTTCGGTCCAAATCAACCATACCGGCCAGGTGTATAAATTACCAATCGTTCTGGGAGTTTGAAAATACGTTTCTTACTCGAGTTGTGTAAACCGACCTGTGAATTACTCTCAGCTCGTCCCCTCCACTATTGCAAAATCACCCATGTGTTTATCTAAGGATTGTTTCAATCTCCCGAATGTACGTTATCAGAATTCCATCTCAACTATTTCTTTAAAATCTCACATTGATTCATGGGAGAGGTTTAATGCTCCACTATGCAGTGAGAATGATCAAACCTGCAAAATAGTTTGCTTTCTGACCAATCCTGAAGCGTTCACTCCCCGAGAATGCTTTGGCCCCGCTTCACTGGTTAGACGACCGGCCGCTGCTCGGTCCTCCTGTTCCGCCCCTTCCTCCCAATTGCGGAGTTGATTAAGGCGCGACTCAGCAGGCTAAGGGACAAGGGAAGTTAGAGTCGAGGCCTTGTGATGTGGTGAAAATATCCCGAATCTTGGATCGAGAGGCCTGAGTTCATTTCACTGCTTGTGCAGGTGTGTGTAATAACAACTTTATTAAGAAAAAAACAAGGGAAGGCAGGAACAGAGTAAAAACAATGTGGTGGGGCTCTCAATGCTCTGGTAATTTTAGTCTTTACCATGTGTTTCAGGGCCCCAGGGCATACCAGTACAGACTGTGCCACTCCTCCTTGTGCACAGCCAGATACCACGATTGAGGGGCAAAGTGATGTGGTGGGATACAGATTCTGGATTAGTGGTGCTGGAAGAGCACAGCAGTTCAGGCAGCATCCGAGGAGCAGTAAAATCGACGTTTCGGGCAAAAGCCCTTCATCAGGAATAAAGGCAGAGAGCCTGAAGTGTGGAGAGATAAGCTAGTGGAGGGTGGGGTTGGGGAGAAAGTAGCAGAGAGTACAATAGGGTGAGTGGGGGAGGGGATGAAGGTGATAGGTCGGGGGCGGTCGGAGGATAGAGTGGATAGGTGGAAAAGAAGATAGGCAGGTAGGACAAGTCAAGACAAGTCACGGGGACAGTGCTGAGCTGGAGGTTTGGAACTGGGATGAGGTGGGGGAAGGGGAAATGAGGAAACTGTTGAAGTCTACATTGATGCCCAGGGGTTGAGGTGTTGCGAGGCGGAAGATGAGGCGTTCTTCCGCCAGGTGTCTGGTGGTGAGGGAGCGGTGGTGAAGGAGGCCCAGGACCTCCATGTCCTCAGCAGAGTGGGAGGGAGATTAAAATGTTGGGCCACAGGGCGGTGGGGTTGATTGGTGCGGGTGTCCCGGAGATGTTCCCTCAAGCGCTCTGCTAGGAGGTGTTCAGTCTCCCCAACATAGAGGAGACCGCATCGGGAGCAATGGATACAATAAATGATATTAGTGGATGTGCAGGTAAAACTTTGATGGATGTGGAAGGCTCCTTTATGGCCTTGGATAAAGGTGAGGGAAGAGGTGTGGATGGAGGTTTTGTAATTCCTGCGGTGTCAGGGGAAGGTGCCAGGTTGGGAGAGTGGGTTGCAGGGGGGCGTGGACCTCACCAGGTAGTCACGGAGGGAACGCTCTTTGCGGAAGGCAGAAAGGGGTGGGGAGGGAAATATATCCCTGGTGGTGGGGTCTGCTTGGAGGTGGCGGAAATGTCGGCGAATGATGCGAAGGTTGGTAGGGTGGTAGGTGAGCACCAGGGGCGTACTGTCCTTGTTACGGTTGGAGGGGTGGGGTCTGAGTGCGGAGGTGCGGGATGTGGATGAGATGCGTTGCAGGGCATCTTTAACCACGTGGGAAGGGAAATTGCGGTCTCGAAAGAAGGAGTCCACGTGGTGTATTCTGTGGTGGAACTGATCCTCCTGGAAGCAGATACAGCTGAGGCGGAGGAATTGGGAATAGGGGATGGCATTTTTGCAAGAGGTAGGGTGGGAGGAGGTGTAATCCAGGTTGCTGCGGGAGTCGGTGGGTTTGTAAAAAATGTCAGTGTCAAGTCTGTAGTCATTAATGGAGAGGGAGAGGTCAAAAAAGGGGAGGGCGGTGTCAGAAATGGTCCAGGTAAGTTTAAGGTCAGGGTGGAATGTGTTCGTGAAGTTGATGAATTGCTCAACCTCCTCGCGGGAGCACGAGATGGCGCCAATGCAGTCATCAATGTAGTGGAGGAAGAGGTGGGAAGTGGTGCATGTGTAATGACGGAAGATCGACTGTTCTACATAGCCAACAAAGAGACAGGCATAGCTGGGGCCCATACGAGTGCCCAGGGCTACCCCTTTGGTCTGGAGGAAGTGGGAGGATTCGAAAGAGAAATTGTTAAGGGTGAGGACCAGTTTGGACAAACGAATGAGAGTGTCCGTAGAAGGGTACTGTTGGCGACGTCTGGAGAGGAAAAAACGGAGGGCTTGGAGGCCCTGGTCATGGCGGATGGAGGTGTAGAGGGATTGGATATCCATGGTGAAGATGAGGCGTTGGGAGCCGGGGAAACGGAAGTCTTGGAGGAGGTGGAGGGCTTAGGTGGTGTCTCGAACGTATACGGGGAGTTCCTGGACTGGGGGGATAGGTAGAGATGAGTTCAGTGGGAAAGGAGCATGCTGAGACAATGGGTCAGCCAGGGTGGTCAGGCTTGTGGATCTTGGGAAGGGGTTAGAACCAGGCAGTGCGAGGTTCCCGGACTGTGAGGTTGGAAGCTGTGGGTGGGAGATCTCCTGAGGTGATGAGGTTCTGTATGGTCTGGGAGATGAAGGTTTGGTGATGGGCGGGTGGGGTCATGGTCGAGGGAGCAGTAGGAAGAGGTGTCTTTCAGTTGGCGTTTGGCTTCAGCGGTGTAGAGGTCAGTGCGCCAGACAACCACTGCGCCCCCTTTATCTGCTGGCTTGATGGTGAGGTTGGGATTGAAGCAGAGCGATTGGACTCTGCGCGCTGTGAGGGTGTGAGGTTGGAGTGGGGGAGGGGGGTAGACAGTTTGAGGCGGTTAATGTCCCGACGGCAGTTGGAAATGAAGAGGTCGAGGGCAGGTAATAGGCCAGCGCGGGGTGTCCAGGTGGATGCAGTGTGTTGGAGGTGGGTGAAGGGGTCGTCGGAAGGTGGGCAGGAGCCCTGATTGTGAAAGTAAGCTCGGAGGCGGAGGCGACGGAATAATTGTTCAACGTTACGGCGTGTATTAAATTCATTGATATGTGGACGTAGGGGGATGAAGGTGAGGCCTTTGCTGAGAACTGATCCTTCGTCCTCAGTAAGGGGAAGGTCTGGAGGGATGGTGAAAACTCGGCAGGGCTGGGAGCTGTGATCTGGTGTAGGTGTGGAGCTGGGAGTGGGGGCGGAGCCTGTAACTGGAGTGGGGGAATGGAGGTGGAGTCATGAACAGGGTTCCACCCCCCATTCCCCCCCTCGTGACATCATCATCCTAGGAAAAATACTGCCATTGTCTACCTTTCTAATACTCTGATCCTTTTGTATGTCTCTATCAAATCCCTTCTAGCCTTATTCTTGCCAATGAGAAGAGTTTCAAGTCTCTCAGCCTTTCCTCACAAGACCTTCTCTCCAGACCAGGCAATGTTCTGATAAATCTCCTCTGCACTTTTTCCAATGTTTCCAGATCCTTCCGGAAATATGGGCACCAGAACTGAACACAATATTCCAAGTGTGACTGCACCAGCGTTTTGTATAGTTGCAGTATGGTATTTCAATTTCGGAACTCAATCCCTCCATGAATGAAACCGAACACACCGTTTGCCTTCTTAACAGCACTATCAACCTGGGTGGCAACTTTCAGGGATCTATGTACATGGACTCAAAGATCACTCTGCACACCACACTACCAAGATTTTTTCCATTGACCCAGTATTCCGCCTTCCTGTTATTCTTCTCAAAGTGCATCACCTCACATTTAGTTGCATTGAACTCTATTTGCCACCTCTAATCCCAATTCTGCAGTTTATCAAAGTCCCCTTGCAACCTGTAACCACCACTCGCCGCCTTCTTTCAGAAAGCAAGTTTCTAATCCAAACTGCTAAATCACCCTCCATTCTATGCCTCTGCATTTTCTCCAACAGCCTACCTTGTGGAATCTTGTCAAAGACTTTACTTTTGTCCATGTGTACTACGTCAAATGCCCTACCCTCATCTACAAGCTTGGTGACCTTCTCAAAAAACTCATTGAGATTTGTGAGACATGATCTGCCCTTGAGAAAAACAAGTTGACTATCTGAAATCAAATTGATGTTTGCCAGATGATTATAAATCTTATCTCCTAATCATTTCCTAAACCTTTCCTACAACAGAAGTAATGTTCACTGGTCTATAGTTACCTAGGTCATTGCCCTTCTTGAACAAGGGCACAACATTTGCAATCTTCCAGTGCTCTGGTACCAAATCTGCAGACAATGACAACTCAAATATCCAAGCCAAAGGCTATGCTACCTTCTCCCTAGCTTCCCAGAAAATCCTCGGATAAATCCCATCCAGCCCAGGGGACTTGTCTATTTTCACTCCTTCTAGCATTGATAACACCTGTTCGTAACGAACCTTGATAATTTCTAGTCTAATATCCCATGCCTTATTCTCCTCCTCTACAATATTCTCCTTTTCTTGAGTGAAAACCGATGAGAAATGTTCATTTAGCATCTCTCCGATCTCCACAGGGTCAACACTCATCTTCCCATTCTGTCTGTGATTGGCCCTATCCTACCCTAATCATCTTTTTATTCCTCACATATCTATAGAAAGATTTAGGGTTCTCCTTTATTTTATTTGTTAAAGACTGCTCGTGTCCACTGTTTGCTCTTTTTAACTCTCTCTTTAAATCCTTCTTAGCTGATCTGTAATTCTCCATCGCCTCATCTGAACCATCTTGCCTCATCAACACCTCAGCCTCCTTCTTCTTCGTAACAAGAGATGCTGTTTCCGCAGTAAACCAAGGTTCGCTTACCTTATCACTTCCTCTTGCCTGACAGGGACATACCTATCAAGGACACGCAATATCTGTTCCTTAAACCAGATCCACATTTCCATTCTCTGCATTCCCTTCATTTTGCTACCCCATTCTGTGCATCTAATTCCTGCCTAATAGCATTTTAATTGCCCTTGCCCCATCAATAACTCTTGACCTGTGGCATGTACTTATTCCTTTCCATCGCGAAACTAAACTGAACCGAACTATGGTCACTCTCTCCAAAGTGCTCACCTACAACTAAATCAAACACCTAGTCTGGTTCATTACCAAGGACCAGATCCAATGTGGCCTCCCCTCTTGTCGGCCCTTCAACATACTGTGTCAGGAAACCCTCCTGTACATATTGGATAAAAACCGATTCATCCAACGTATTAGAGTTATAGCATTTCCAGTCAATTTTGGGGAAGTTAAAATCCCCCATAATGACCACCCTGTTACTTTCACTCATATCCAGAATAATTATGCTAATCCTCTCTTCCACCTCCCTGGAACTCTGCGGAGGCCTGTAAAAAAACTCCAAGCAGTGTGACCTCTCCTCTTCTGTTTCTCACCTCAGCCCACATTACCTCAGGAGACTAGTCCTCATCAAAAGTTCTCTCAGCTACCGTTATACTCTCCTCGACTAATGTGACATGCATGGACCCATTGCAGAGCGTCAAACTCCATGAGGCAGCCATATTCTCTGATAGACAGACTCAGTCTGGAACCTCCTCTGTCCTTTAGACCTTATGCACTGCCTGTGCTCCTCCATTTCCCCTTTGCACGTTCCCTTTCCAACCCACCCCACTTGCATCACTCCACGAATGGTGCTGTCAAGGGCAGAAGTCTGTGGAAATCCCTCCCTAACTTTCTCTATCCTTCTTTAAGATGCATTTTAAAATCATTCTCTTTATTAAACGTTTTGATCATCCATGAAGCACCTTAGGAGATTTACCATTGTGAAAGATCCCATACAATGCAAGTGGTTGTTGTTATTGCTGTACATTAGGAGAAACAGGAATGATGCATTCAAAATTCTAACAAGAAAGTCACTGACAGGTGTAGTGTGCCGGCCACCAAATAATAACATCATATTGGGATGGGCAATAAACAAAGAAATAACTTTTGACTGTAAAAATGGTACGGCTATTATCATAGGTGATTGTAATCTACATGTAGATTGATCGAACCAGCTCAGTCAGGGTAGCCTTGAGTTTATTAAGTATATCCATGATAGTTTTCTTGAACAGTATGAAATGGAACTGACAAGGGAGCAAACTATCCAGCATCTGGCCCCTATACAATGAGACAGGAATAATTAATGACCTCAGAGTTAGGGATCCTCTTGAAAGAAGTGATCACTGCATGTTGAATTTAGAATACATATGGAGAGTGTGAAGATAAAATCTAAGACCTGGGTCCTGTGCTTCAACACAGGAAACTACAATAGAACGAGGGAGAACCTGGATAAAGTAGACTGGAAACAAAGATTTTATGGTGGGACAGTTGATGAGCAGTGGAAGATTTTCAAAAGCACTTTACAAAGTGCTCAGCAATGGTATATTCCAGTGAAAAGGAAGGACTGTAAGAAAAGGTATACTCTGCGATGGGTATCTAAGGAAAGCATTCAAATTGAAAGAGAAGGCATGCAAAGTGGCCAAAAACAGCCTGAAACTAGAACTGGGAAAACTTTAAAGGTCAACAGAAAGCCACAGAAGAGCTATAAAGAAACGTAAGATAGAACATGAGAAAATAAACTAGCACAGACTATAAAGACAGATAGCAAAATCTTATATTGAATGAGAAAAGAGTGGCTAAAGTAAATGTTGGTCCTTTGGAAAATAAGAAGGAACATTTAATCATGGGATATCACAGTGGAGGAAAGTAATATCTTGCCAATAATTAGCAAAGAGACAAAGATAGGTGAGGATTTGGAAACTATCATTATTACAGAACAGCTAGTGTTGAACTGTTGGAGTTAATTGAGCTAATGACAGAAAAGTCTTCTGACCCTGATGGAATGCATCCCAAGGTACTAACGGAGATGCCAGGAGAAATAGGAATTGCACTGGCAGTAATTTCCCAAAATTCACTGGACTCTGTGGCAGTCCCAGCAGATTGGAAAGCAGCAAAAGTGATGCCACGTTATTAAAAAGGAGGTGGACAAAAGGTGGGGAATTATACACAAGTTAGCTTATTCTCTGTAGTGGGAAAGATGCTTGGGTCTATTATCAAGGAAGAAATAGCAGGGAATCTTAATATAAATTGTCCCATTGGACAGACAGACCATGGGTTCATGTAGGGCAGGTCATGCTTCACAAATCTTTTGGAATTCTATGAAGACATTTTGAGCAAGGTGGACAACGAGGACCCAGTGGAAGCGGTGTACCCGGATTTCCAAAAGGCCTTCAACAAGGTGCTGTGCAAGAGGCTGTTGCATAATATAAAGGTGCATGGCGTTAGGAGTTGACTATTAGCATGGATAGAAGATTGGTTAACTAACAGGAAGCAAAGTGTGGGGATAAGTGAGTACTATTCTGGCTGCCAATCAGTGACTAATAGTGCGCCTCAGGGATCAGTGTTGGGACTGCGATTATTTAGAATTGATACAGATGATTTGGAGTTGGTGACCACATGTCGGGTGTCAAAGTTTGCATATGACACTAAGATGAGTAGCAGAACAAAGTGTGTGGAGGACTGTGAAACTTCGCAGAGGAACATAAATACATTGAGTTACTGGGCAATGGTCTGGCATTTGGAATAGAATGTTCATAAATGTAAAGTCATACTGTTTGGTTGGAGTAACATTAAAAAGAGATTATTACATGAATTTTAAAAAGTTGCATCATTTGCTATGCAGACACAGCTGAGGAACCTTCTGCATGAAGGTTGGTCACCAGGTGCAACAATCAATTCAGAAAGCAAATGGAATTTTGTCCTTCATTGCTGAAGGGATTGTGTTTAAAAGCAGAGGTTATGTTCCAGCTGTATTGGGTGCTGGTGAGGCCACACCTGGAGTACTGCATGCAGTTTCTGTCTCCTTACTTGCTCAAGGATGTACTGGCACTAGAGGGGGTGCAGAGGAGGTTAACTTGGTTGATTCCGGAGTCTAGGGGGTTGGCTTAACAGAGACTGAGTAGATTGGGATTATATTCATTGGAAATCAGAAGAATGGGAAACATATAAAATAATGAATGGAATGGATAAAATAGAAGTAGAGAGAATGTTTCCACTGACAGGTGAAGCTAGGACAAGAGGGCATCACCTCAAGATTAGAGGCAGCAAATTTAGGACTGAATTGAGAAGGGACTTCTTGACCTCTATGGAATTCATTGCCCAGGGAAGTAGTTGATGCTCGTTCAGTAAACGTTTATAAAGTTAAGGTAACTTTTTTATAAAAGAAATAACTAATTAATTAAGGGATATGGTGAGAACGTTGGTAAATGGTTTTGCATCCACGAAATGATCAGTCATGATCTTAATGAATGGCAGAGCAAGCTCAAAGGGCATGACGGTCTTCTCCTGTTCCTAGTTCTTTTGTTGTTATATTTTGCATTCCTCCCGCACTCTTGACTTTCAGGTGCTGGTGTTGGATTAGGATGGGACAAAATTAAAATTCACAGAACACCAGGTTATAGTCCAACAGGTTTATTTGGAAGCACTCGCTTTGCAGCTGCTTCATCAGGTGGTTGTGTGATTTTTAACTTTGTGTCTTACTCTTGTAACTGTTAAACAGCAACAAAAGCCACGAAGGAGTGCACATGCTCCAGGCAACAATGGGCCCCTGGTGGTTGATGTCAGCGGAAGACCAATGGAAAGGCAGGGGCACAGCTGGAGGACCTGGCGGGGCACTTGGTCCTCCGACCAATCAGAGTAAACGAGGGACGGGACTAGACTATACCTCGTGATCATCCTCACGGTGGGCGCGGATGTGCGGGACTTGTGGATGGAGAGCTGTTGGTAAGGAAAGAAATAAACAGCAGGAAGTTGATGGAAATGGTGTTGGTATGGTCTGAGAGGTTTTACAAACATTTGGTGCACATCGGAAGATACAAATTGAAACTTACAGTCCCATTTTGCAGTAAACTTGAAAATAACCTCATCGTGTGATCGCCACCATCTTTATTCGGGGCAAAGGTTCACTGGACACGTGTGCGGCCGCCAGCTTTGTAGGGGGCAAAGTTCAGAGGTGTGTATGTGCAGCATTCCCTGGTAGAGAGTCATAGGACAGGATTTGCCCAGAGCACATTCAAACCCAGAGAAATGGATTTTCTTTTTCTGGATTTGTTTCTTCATCCATTTAAATGATTTGGATGTGAATAGAGCCGGTACGGTTCGTACGTTTGCAGATAACGCCAAAATTAGAGGTATTGTGGACAGTGATAAAGGTTGTCTCAGAATACAATGGGATATTGATCAGATGAGCCAATGGGCTGAGGAGTGGCAGATAGGGTTTAAATTAGATAAATGTTAGGTTCTGCATTTTAGAAAAGCAAATCAGAGCAGGACTCACACTGAATTGTAAGGTCTTGGAGAGTCTTGCTGAACAAAGAGACCTTGGAATGCATGTTCATATTTCCTTGAAAGTAGAGTCACAGGTAGTTAGGACAGTGAAGAAATTGTTTGGTATTCTTCCCTTCGTTGGTCAGACCATTGAGTAAAGGAGCTGTACAGGATATTGGTTAGGCCACTTTTGGAATATTGTGTGCAGTTCTGGTCTCCCTCATATCAGAAAGAGGCACTGAAACATGGAAGGTTTGAGAATTGATTTTTTAAGGATGTTGCCAGGGTTGGAGGATTTGAGTTGCAGGGAGAGGCATAATAGAGTGGGGCCATTTTCCCTGGAGTGTCATCGGCTGAGGTGTGATGTGGATGAGGTTTATAAAATCATGAGGGACATGGTTAGCGTAAATAGACAAGGTGATTACCCTGGGGTGGTGGAGCCCAGAACTAGAGAATATAGGTTTAGGGTGAGAGGGGAAAATTCAAAAGGAGCCTAAAGGGCAACCAAAATTGTAACATTTAAAAGGTAATTGAATAGGAAAGTTTCAGAGGGATGTCGGTCAAGTGCTGGCAAATGGGAATAGTTTAGGTTAGAATATCTGGTTTGCATAGATGGGTTTGACTAAAGAGTGTTTTTGTGCTAGACATCTCTGACTGTGGGATCATAAAAGTGAACACTGCTCTGATTCACCTCTGGGCTCCTTGATGTCCACTTGTTCGTTATCTAGCTTCCTCAGTCTCACATGAGTGTATTTTTGCCATGTTTAGTATTTTACTACATGCTCACAGACCTTTTTGTAAATGGATTGTCCACTGTTGCCTGACTCCTGACCGTCTGCTGCTCCGTTATCAGGTTATTTTTTTCCACAATATCTTTGACAGTCAAGAATTATTTTTTCCAATAGTGAGTGGATTTTTCTTCCTTTTCTGACAGTCAAATACTGCAACATTTTCATTCCCTATAATTCTTATTGCACTCCCTGAAACATCATGTGTATTTCTCCTTCCACAGATACCAGTGATCATTGCCAAAGTCCTGTTGCCTGTGGCGAGGGTGATGTTTGACTTCCTTGTACAGCTGCAGTTTGAATGGTGAAGGCGCCTCCACAACGTGGTTGGGTAAGAGACATTACAGATTATTCACTCAGAGATAGTGAAAAGTAGAAGATATCTGTACAAATCAACATGTTTTTAATTTCACAAAAATGTTGAGAACCTTTGACATAAGGCCACAGCTGGAGAATATTATTTTCAGTGACCAAAGCCATTGCCAAATAAGCAATTTTTCAGGAATGCCTTAAAGGAAGAAAGCAGATCTTAGAGGGTGGGAATTCCAGACCGTGTTGCCTTGCAATCTATAGAAACAGTCAGACAGCTGAACTCAAAAATAAACACATCATTGAGAGTCTAAACTGAAATGAGTTATTGAGATGTGAAAGGGTGTGTGGTGCAGGAAGATAGGAATGATTACAGCCAGGAATTAAGTCAAGGGTGTGAAAGTAAATTGTTGCTTATAAATGGAGCCTTTTGATGGATCAGCAAGTTCTGGTACAAGTGAGCACTTGGCGGTGGACTTTTCACTGTTCTGGAGATTATAAGGAGAGTGATTGTGGGATGCTGGCCAGAAGTGGGTTTAGATAATGAAATCTAGAGTTAACAAAAGGAATGAAGGAGAGTTTCAGTAAATGAGCTGACACTGTGGTGAGGTCAGGTGATATCAGTGAAGTCGAAATAGTGGTCTTGGAGTGGTCTTGGCTGTCACCCTCAGCTCTGGGATTCAGCTGTTTGTCAGTTTGTGAATCAAGTCTGTAACAAGCTCAGGAGCTGATTGGCCCTTGCAGAACCCAAGCTGGGCGTCACTGAGCAGGTTATTGCTGATCAGGTGCTTGACAGCACTATTGATGACAACTTCTATCATTTCACTGCTGAGCGAGTGTGGACTGATGGAGGGAAGTTGTATGTGTCCTGCGTTTTTGTGTTGAACAACACTGGGAAACATTTCCCAATGTCGGTAGATGCCAGTGCTTAAGCTGTACTTGTCTTGGTGTGCAGCAGGTTCTGGAGCACAGCCATCAGTATTATTGCCACAATGTAGGCAGGGCCCATAGCCTTTACACTATTGTCAATTTCTTGATCTGATTTGAAATGAGTTTTCAACCAATTCGATTCACATCTGTGATGTCATGGACAAATGGGGAAGTCTCATCCACTTGGCACTGCTGGCTGAAGATTGTTGCAAATGCTGTCGTCTTATCTGTTGCATGAATGTGTGAGGCCCCTCCATCAGTAAGGGTGGGGAATATCTGTGATGCTTCCTGCAGTGAGTTGTTTAATTGCCCATCACGATTCCTGACTAGGTGTGGCAGAACTCAGATCTGATCCATTGGTTGTTGGATCACATAGTTATATTTGGTGTTGCTTGCACTGTAGCTTCACCAGGTTGGCACCACATTTTTGGTATGCCTGGTATTGCTCCTGGCATGCCCTGCTGAACTCTCCATTGAACTAGGGCTGATCCCCTGGCTTGATGTTAATGGTTGAATGGTGGATATACCAGCCATGTTATTTCAGATTGGGCTGGAGTACAGTTCTGCTACTGCTGTTGGTCTACAGTGAGGCAGAAGTTGCAGGGACAAGAGGGCTGATTTTGTGTTTGTACTTTCCAGTGCATTGGTAGATGTAATGTGGTCCATTCAGTTTCATTCCTTTGTTGAGACTGTGCAGTGATTAATACAATGAGTGATTTGGTGGGCCACTGTCAGGAATACAACCTTTAAAAAATGGCTTTGTGATTTACACATGAAAGAAGTGAAACTATCATGGTATTCGAACAGATGAAAGACCCAACAGACAATCAAGGTATTTTTCAATGGATAATTTCAGTTACATCACACTATAAATGTTTGCTATAAATTCTGTGCCGTAGAATTGTGCCCTCCACAATCACCTGATGAAGGAGCGGCACTCCGAAAGCTAGTGTGCTTCCAGTTAAACCCGATGGACTATAACCTGGTGTTGTGTGATTCTTAACTGAAAATATTACAGGACTGCATGTAAACAGGCTCAGTCCAGTTAATCAATACATTCGGAAGGATTTCCTCCAAGTGTGATGATGCAATATTCGTCAAAACCGTCAACTTCAACCTGCAATGTTGCTCTTAACAAAAACTTCAGGCTGACACAAAGCTCCCCACCCCACTGCATTGTGGTAACCGGGCCCGGCCCAGGAATTGGAACTGGGACATTTGTGGACAGTGATCTCAAAGGAAGGGAGCAAACACAATTGTGACAGATTCGTCCTCAAAGATGAGTAGCAAGTTTGAGACAAGGCAGGTGGTATGCCGCCTTGCACTTAGCTTAATTGCATTTCTTATTTACAGTCGTGTTTTGCAAATATAAAGAACCGGTTTGTTTTCCATGGTTGGGGAGTTTTATCCTCGTTGATCTTCTCAAAGGAGGAAGTGACGACCAAAGAAGCTGGACATCAGAGTCAAAAAGTGTCATGCTGGAAAAGCGCAAGTCAGGCAGCATCCGAGAAGCAGGAGGGTTGATGTTTCGGGCATAAGCCCTTCATCAGGAATCACAGGCTTCAAAAAAATAACTGGCATAGACTTATGCCAAAACAGAAGTAGAAAGGTCAGAGCATGTTACTATCAGATTAGAGACTAATTACAGATTTGGTACCATTCAGTGCAACATTTCAGTATGATATTTACATATGTACCTAAAAGAGAAGTTGTCTAAAATTACAAGCTCTAGAATGATTATAGGATTAAATCTGGAAATAAAGCTTGTGAACAAGAATGGCATGGTGAAGTCCCATCAGTATCGCCTTGGGCAGTGTCAAGTAAGAATTTGACAACAGAGTTGCCACTTTGGTTGAACCTGCAGTCTGGCCAAATTGTAGCAAAAATATGTTCAATTTTATCTGCAAACTATTGAATGCAAAATCCTCCTTGCACAACAATGAGGCAGCATTTTGGAATGTCATTTTTAAGATACATTATTTTCAAAGTTACTCACAATTAATTCTGATCACTTGGTACTGTCTGCATAACACAGTACGAAATAGAATTAACAAAAAAAAACCCAAATTCAGAGTCACTAATTCATTGATATTGCATGGGTCCAGCATTGATAAGTAATCGATTTTTAAAAAGCAACACAGATACATTTAGTAACTATATTGGAGTACAGTCACATTTCTTACTGAACAGTGACAGAATTGGACAGAGTCCGCATGGATTTAAGAGAGAGGGAATCATACTCAGCAAATCTACTGAAATAATCTACAGAGTCGAATATTAAAGTAAGAAATTGCAGGACATTTAGAAAAGCTTATCATTAAACATGGTAGACTGGGTTTTGTGAAGGAGAAACTATATTTGACAAATTTACAACAGTTCATTGAGGATATAACAAGCAGGGCTGATAAAGGGCAATCCAATGATGTTCTGTATTTGGATTTTAAAAATGCAAATGATAAGGTGCTACATAAATGTTAATTGCACAACTTAGGAGCTCATGGTATCGGCGTGAATGTATTAGCATGGATTGAGGATTGGTTAACCACACTGGCTGTTGCTGAGTCCTCACTTGCAGTGCTGTATACAATGATAGCTCCCACATTTAATAAAGGATAAACCAACATTGGACACCATTCAAAAAAGATTCACTTAGCTGTTTTGAAGACGAAAGAGTTGACCTATCAAGAATAGATAAGCAGGGGTGATCGATGGAAACAAGATTCTGAGGAGCTTGACAGGGTAGATGTTGACTAGATCTTCTAGCACCACTGAAGTCTCAAACCAGGGGACATTATATAAGGGAACATTCATTTTAAAAAACGTCAAGATTTTTTTCTCTCAGTGAATGGCTAGAATTTTCTTGGCCAAACAATTGTGAAAGTTAAATGTGGGAGGGGAATGGTTGGGTTACTCTTCGGAGGGTTGTTCTGGCTTGTTGGGCTGAAGGGCCTGTTTCCACATAGTAGGGAATCTATGATTCTATCTCAAATTATTTTAAAAGGGAGCAGATAGATTTTTGAAATATTGAGCATTTGAGGGCTATACGGATCAAGCATAAAAGATGTGTTGAGGTCTGGATTGGCCCAGCCATGATCTGATAGAATGAGGGAACAAGCTGAAATGAATGAATTGCCTACGCCGGCTCCGATTCCTTGAGGGTCCGTTTCATGGTGTTTTTTTGCCTCCAAATGTGCTGAAGATCTCAGATGTTGTGAAAATTGGGTGTTTATGTACTGATACAGATAGCATTGATTCATCAATCACAGCTATACAGTCATGAGTAGGAAGGCAATTCCCTCCATGAAAAAAGGAAATCTACTGCAGAGCTCACACAAACGGATTCTAACCCTCAGTAAACTCTCCCATTACATTACCCAACATATCAGCAAAAGCAGGACACACTGCGCATGCTGTAGCCAACAAAGTGACCCGCGGGTGATTGATATCAGCACCGGCCCAATGAAAGGACGGTGGGCGGATCTGGAGGACCTCGCAGGAGGTTGGTCCTCCAACCAATCAAAGTAAATGAAGGGCGGACGTAGGCGAAACCATGTGATCCAACTCGTGCTCGGCGCAGAGTCGCTGTAATGAATGCTCGGGAAGTTATGGAGAGAAAGGATACCGTAAGGAAAGAAATAAACAGGGAAACTGGAGAAAAACTGTGTTGCTATGAGCGGAGAGGTTTTACAAACAAATTGTCCATGTCAGAAAACACAAATTTGAACGTCCCAGTCCCGTGTTTGCAGTAAATGAGGAATGGCCTCAGCCTGGCTGCAGGCCTGAGTGAGCGCCGCCATCTTTATTCGGGACAAGACTCACTGGACATGTGCACCTGCGATATCTTTGTAGGGGGCAAGGTGCAGCCAGGCGTATGTGCAGCCTTTCTCTTGTAAAGAGTCATTGCCAAAACTGCTCTGGTTCACCTCTGGGCTCCCTCATAACCACTTTGTCAATATCTAGCTTCCTCAGTCTCGAAGCATGGGTATATTTTTGGTCTGTTTAGTACTGTATTATTACCTTTATACACCCTTTGTAAATTAGTTTTTCACTGAGGCCCAGCCCCTGACCATGTGCTGCTCTATTATCAGATTACTTTTTTTCTTTTTCATTCCCTTCCACAGATAACAGTGATTAATGCCAAAGCCCTGTTGCCTGTGGAGAGTGTGATAGAACATAGAACATAGAACATAGAAGAATACAGCGCAGTACAGGCCCTTCGGCCCTCGATGTTGCACCGATCCAAGCCCACCTAAACTACACTAGCCCACTATCCTCCATATGCCTATCCAATGCCCGCTTAAATGCCCATAATGAGGGAGAGTCCACCACTGCTACTGGCAGGGCATTCCATGAACTCACGACTCGCTGAGTAAAGAACCTACCCCTAACATCTGTCCTATACATACCCCCCCCCCTTAATTTAAAGCTATGCCCCTTGTAATAGCTGACTCCTTACGAGGAAAAAGATTCTCACTGTCGACCCTATCTAAACCCCTAATCATCTTATACACCTCTATCAAGTCACTCCTAAATCTTCTTTTCTCCAATGAAAACAACCCCAAGTGCCTCAGCCTTTCCTCATACGATCTTTCTACCATACCAGGCAACATCCTGGTAAACCTCATCTGCACTCGTTCCAGTGCCTCCACATCCTTCCTATAGTATGGCGACCAAAACTGCACACAATACTCCAGATGTGGCCGCACCAGAGTCCTATACAACTGCAACATGACCTCAGTACTCCGGAACTCAATGCCTCTACCAATAAAAGCCAGTACGCCATATGCCTTCTTCACCGCACTATTTACCTGGGTGGCAACTTTCAAAGATTTATGTACATGGACACCAAGATCCCTCTGTTCATCCACACTACCAAGTATCCGACCGTTAGCCCAGTACCCCATCTTTTTATTACTCTTACCAAAGTGAATCACCTCACACTTAGCTGCATTGAACTCCATTTGCCACCTTTCTGCCCAGTTCTGCAGCTTATCTATATCCCGCTGTAACCTGCCACATCCTTCATCACTGTCAACAACTCCACCGACTTTCGTATCATCCGCAAACTTGCTCACCCAACCTTCTAACCCCTCCTCCAGGTCATTTATAAAAATGACAAACAGCAATGGTCCGAAAACAGATCCTTGCGGAACTCCGCTAGTGACGGCACTCCAAGATGAACCTTTGCCATCAACTACTACCCTCTGTCTTCTTCCAGCCAGCCAACTCCTAATCCAAACCTCCAACTCACCCTCAATGCCATACCTCCGTATTTTTTGCAGTAGTCTACCATGGGGAACCTTATCAAACGCCTTACTAAAATCCATATACACCACATCTACTGCTTTCCCCTCGTCCACCTCCTTAGTCACCTTCTCAAAGAATTCAATAAGGTTTGACTTTCTTGTACAGCTGCAGTTTGTGTGGTGAAGGTGCTCCTACAATGTCTTTGGTTAAAGAGACTTTACAGATTATTCATTACAGCAACAGTGATTATTTGAAGATAATGTCCAAGTCAAGAACAGTTTGTCGATTTATTATCATGCTTATAATTTCACAAAAATACTATTGAGAACTTCAGACATAAGGCCAGAGATGGAGATATTAGATCAGGTGACCAAAAGCATTGCCAAAAAGCAGGTTTTGAGGGATGCCTTAAAGGTGGAAAGCAGACCTGTGAAGTTCTGTCTGCAAATTCCAGACCATGTTGCTTTATTAACTGTAGAATCAGCCACACAGTTGAAGTAATGAATTAACAAATCGTTGGGAGTCTCGAAGAAAATGGGTTGAGACCTCGACAAAGGATGTGTGGTGCAGGGAGCTAGGGATGATAACAGCCAGGAATCAAATCAAGAATGAGAATTTTAAATTGTTATTGCTTATGAATAGGAGCCTTTTGACTGATGAACATGTTTGGGGAGAAGTGAGCACGTGGGCGATAGAGTTTTCATTTTTTTTTAGATTACAGGGAGATTGTATTTGGGAGGCTGGATAGGAGTGTGTTTGGATAATTAAGTCTGGAGATAACACACGATGGATGAGAGTTTCAGTATATGAGCTGAGCTGAGGGTGGAATTAGCTCGAATTAGTGATCTTGGAGTGGGACTGGGCTGTCACTGCCACCTCACCTCTGGGATTCAGCTGGTTGTCAGATTGTGAATCAGGGCGGTACCACAATCGGGAGCTGAGTGGTCCTGGTGGAGCCTAAAGTGAGTGTCGCTCAGCTGGCTGTTGCTGAGCAGCTGCTGCTTGACAGCCCTGTTGATGACTACTTCCATCACTTTACTGCTGATCGAGTGTGGACTGAGAGATGGAAATTGCCTGGGTTGGATTTGCCCTGTGTTTTTGTGTTGAACATGCCTGGGCAAGGTTCCACATTGTCGGTCGTAGCCAGTGCTGGAGCGGTACGTGGCTTGGTGGGTGGCAAGTTCTGGAGCACAAGCTATCAGAATTATTGCCAGAATGTTAGCAGGACCCATAGCCTTTACACTACTTTCCCATTTCTCGATATTGTTCGAACTAAATTGAACTGGCTTCAAGCTCACATCTGTGACTTTAGGAACCACTGGAGAAGGCTGAGATGGATCATCCCACTTTGCATCTGGCTAAAAATTACTGCAAATGCTGTCATCTTATCTTTTGCATGGATGTGTGAAAACCCTCCATCAGTAAAGGTGGGGTTATCTGTGGTGCTTCCTGCAACGAGTTGTTTAATTGTCCATTACCATTCACAACTGGGTGTGGCTGAACTGCAGAGCTCTGATCTGATCCATTGGTTGTGGATCACTTCGCTCTGTTGCTTGCTGCTTATGCTGTTTGATGTGCAGATAGTCCTGCTTAGTAGCTTCACGAGGTTGGCACTTCATTTTTAGGTCTGTCTGGTGCTGCTCATGGCATGCCCTCCGTTCCTGTGCATTGTGATGGGTGAGTGCGGGATTTACAAACCCATGAGATTGCAGATTGTGCTGGAGTACAGTTCTGCTGTTGTTATCCCACAGTGCCTCAGAGATATCCAGTTTGAGTTTCTACATCGGTTCCATTTAGCACGGTTATAGTACCACTCAGCACAATGGAGGTTTTTCTCAACTTTAAGGTGAGGCTTTGTCTCCAAAAAGACTGTGGGATGGTCGCTCTTACTGATACTGTCATGGACAGATGCATTTGCATATGGTAGATTCATACTGATAAGATCTGGTATGTTTTCCCCTCTTGCTGGTTCTGTTACCGCCTGCTGCAAACCCAGTTGAGCAGCTATGTCCTTGAGGACCTGACCAGCACAGTTAGTAATCCTGCTGCTGAGCTACTCTTGATAGAGGACATTGAAATCCTGTACCCAGAGTAGGCTTGTCACCATTTTATTGTCTCAGTGCTTCCTCCAAGTGTTACTCAACATGGAGGAGCACTGATTCATCAGCTGTGGGAGCACGGTACGTGGTAGTCAGCAGGAGCCATGCGATTTCCTGGTGTCCAAAGTCAATGCTGAGTACTCCCAGGGCAAATGGTTCCTGTGTGTACACTATTGTGCCATCACCTCTGCCTGGTCTGTCCTGCTGGTGGGACAGGACATATCCAGAAATTTCAGGAGAAAGTGAAGACTGCAAATGCTGGAGATCAGAGTCGAGAGTGTGGTACTGGAAAAGCACAGCAAGTCAGGCTGATGAAGAGCTTAGGCTCGAAACGTCGATTCTCCTGCTCCTCGGATGCTGCCTGACATGTTGTGCTTTTCACACTATCTATCTAGGGATGGTGATGGTGTTGTCTGGCCATTATCTGTAAGGGGTTACTCTCTGAGTATGACTATGTCAGGCTGTTCCTTGACTAGTCTGTGAGACAGCTCGCCACGTCTTGGCACAAAAAAAAACAGATATCAGTGAGCAGGATGTTGCAGAGTCGAGAGGGCTGATTCTGTGGTTGTATTTCCTAAATCCTTGTTAGATGCCAAGTGGTCCACCCAGTTTCATTCCTTTGTTGAGACTTTGCAGTGATTAATACAGTGAGTAGCTTGTTGGGCGACTGTCAGGTTGGCAGGATTTTTTTCGCCATTGACAATGGTTCCATGGAGATCAGGAAATTCCTCATTCGTTATTTTTTCTTGAATTCAGATTCTACCATCTGCTGAGCTGGGATTCGAACAAGGACATTAGATTTGTTCACTCATTTTAAATATCACTAACCCTGGTTTTGTTTCTTTGTAAAACACTGTCCATCATCCTGTCTCCTTCATCCTTCCCTCCAACAACAAGAGTAAGGAGCACATGGAGTTTCTATGTCACTAAGACTGAGACAATCCGATCAGCTGCCTCTGCTGCTTCCCCCCTTCCCACTAGACCACCCAGGCAAACTGCCTCACATGGTGTTCCTCATTTTTGTCCCAAACTTACATCTTTCTCCAGTCTCTTGTCAAGCCTTTTCAGAGCTCATCTTGATCTTTTACTAGTCTCGCTAAACTACAGACATTCCAACTCTGTTTCCTCCTCATCACCACCCTCGCCAATTCACAGGTATTGTTCCTTGTTCTGTCTGTCTGTCTTTTCTGGTTATGTCCTTCTCATCCATTCTGCAAAAAATCTAACATTTGACCTCACCATCATTTGTAAATCCTGCTCCATCTCCACTCTCCCTTTCCTTTCTGAATTCCTTGTATTTGGTGTCCCTCAAGGATCTATCCTTGCTCTCTCCTGTATCTCACCGACATAGTGTCAGGAGGTGACATCGTCCAAAAGCGCTGTGTTAGTTTTCACATGTACACTGACAATGCCCAGCTCTCCCTCCCCATCATCCCTCTCCATTGCTCCACTGTTACTCAGCTACCAAACTGCTTATCACATTCCCACTATTCAATTAACTGCAATTTTCTCCAATGAAACATTGTTTTGGTTAAACCCATTACCTTCAGTTGCTAATACAAATTCCTTTCCCTTACTGTTGAACCCCTCCCTCTCACTGGATGCAGTCTGAGGTAGAACTACACTCTTCACAATATTGCTGTCATATCTGACCTCAAGGTGACCTTCTGATCCGACATCTACACAATCACAAACACCAGGAATTCCAATCTCTAAAATTTTGCTTGTCTCCACCTCACCCCAACTCCATTGCTACTCTAAGCTCCTCGTGTTGTTGTAGCCTTAAACTTGGTGAATCTGTAATAGAACCCTTGATTTCGTGACTGTCCCAGAATCTGCTAGCTTTCAGTGTTTCCTGCACAATGACCACCCCTCCCCCCGGTCCCTTTTGGTGCAGCTTTCTACAGTTTCCACCATGGAAATAGCACTCTGTTCTCTTATTATCCCCTCAAAAATGACCGACTTCACATCTTCCCAAATTATACTCCATCTAGCAACTTGTTGCCCTCCTCTCCTGTGCATCTCTCATTTTTCACAAACCTCTTAGAACTTTACAATTATGCCTTTTTATAGGAGATCCCGCCCCCCCCCCCCCCGCCATTCTTCTAAACATTTACTGGGAGCACTGGGCAGTGTGAAGCATGCAGAGTTGCTCTATTTTTAGAGATACTCTATGGGCGGAGCTTGCTGCCCATTGGTCAGAATGGAGGCAACTTGCCCATCGAGATGCATGAGCCTTTCACCCCCCATGTCTTATTAATGAGGCACAGAGGCAGCAGGGAAGGAAAAAAAAGAAGCAAATCCTGCTCTCCACATCTCACTGACTCTTGGAATATTCTGTCCCATGTGTCAAAGATCTGCCCTGTTCAGTCACATGAAGTCCCACGGTAGAAACTCCTAGAAACGCATATAGATTTCCCTCTGAACTGACTGCTGACCTCCACAAGGGGTAATGTGTCCAGTCATCCTGGGCCCGGAGGAGGGGATCGTGCGAGTTTCTAACCTGAACTGACAGTGATGGATTTTATAAACTTGTATTACAGGATACTACAGGTGGACATTCAGATGATAATCTCAGTCATTGTAACACGTAACTCTGATTGAATTAGTCAATTCATCAGGACCTGGTTATGTGCATTGTTTGTGAGTATTGTATTCCATCTGAAACTCATTTGCTGCATAAAAGTTCTCCTTTGAATCTTCCCAAATCTTTAATGTGTGTGCTGTAATCCTTGTATAATGAGCTGATGGGTATAAGGTTTATTATTATAACGTGTTACTTTTCTCAATCCCTCTGTCACAGCTCCTCTCAATTGCCTTTGCTACAAGGAGAACACCTCAGTTTCCCCAAACCCCTGATTCCACACAGTCTGTTTGTTCTCGATAAGGCACACATCAGGATTGTGTTGGAACATTCTCCACTTGCCTGCATCAGTGCAGCCCCCAGCACTATTAAAGAAAGTGAACATCCTCCAGGACAAAGTACTGTGCCTGAGTGGTGTCCCATCCACCACCTTCAACATTCCCTCTCCCCATCCCAGAGACACAGTGGCATCACTGTGTAAAAGGAGAAAGTGAGGTCTGCAGATGCTGGAGATCAGAGCTGGAAATGTGTTGCTGGAAAAGCGCAGCAGGTCAGGCAGCATCCAGGGAACAGGAGAATCGACGTTTCGGGCATAAGCCCTTCTTCAGGAATGAGGAAAGTTTGTCCAGCAGGCTAAGATAAAAGATAGGGAGGAGGGACTTGGGGGAGGGGCGTCGGAAATGTGATAGGTGGAAAGAGGTCAAGGTGAGGGTGATAGGTCAGACTGGGGTGGGGGCGGAGAGGTCGGGAAGAAGATTGCAGGTTAGGAAGGAAGGCGGTGCTGAATTCGATGGATTTGACTGAGACAGGGTGGGGGGAGGGGAAATGAGGAAACTGGTGAAATCCGAGTTCATCCCTTGTAGTTGGAGGGTTCCTAGCCGGAAGATGAAGCGTTCTTCCTCCAACCGTCGTTTTGTTGTGGTCTGACGATGGAGGAGTCCAAAGACCTGCATATCTTTGGTGGAGTGGGAGGGGGAATTGAAATGTTGAGCTACAAGGTGGTTGGGTTGGTTGGTCTGGGTGTCCCAGAGGTGTTCTCTGAAAGGCTCCGCAAGTAGCCAGCCTGTCTCCCCAATATAGAGGAGGCCACATCGGGTGCAGAGGATGCAATAGATGATGTGTGTGGAGGTGCAGGTGAATCTGTGGCGGATATGGAAGTTTCCTTTGGAGCCTTGGAGGGAGGTGAGGGGGGAGGTGTGAGTGCAAGTCTTGCTCCTCCTGGAGTTGCAGGGGAAGGTGCCGGGAGTGGAGGTTGGGTTGGTGGGGGGTGTGGATCTGACGAGGGAGTCACGGAGGAAGTGGTCTTTACGGAATGCTGATAGGGGAGGGGAGGGAAATATATCCTTGGTGGTGGGGTCCGTTTGGAGGTAGCGGAAATGACGGCGGATGATGCGCTGTACATGGAGATTGGTGGGGTGGTAGGTGAGGACCAGTGGGGTTCTGTCCTGGTGGCGGTTGGAGGGGCGGGGCTCAAGGGCGGAGGAGCGGGAAGTGGAAGAGATGCGGTGGAGGGCATCGTCGACCACGTCAGGGGGGAAATTGCGGTCCTTGAAGAGGACATCTGGGTTGTGGGTTTTTGGAACTGGTCCTCCTGGGAGCAGATGCGGCGGAGTCGACGGAATTTGGAGAATGGGATGGCGTTTTTACTGGGGGCAGGATGGGAGGAGGTGTAGTCCAGGTAGCTGTGGGAGTCGGTCGGTTTGTAGTAGATGTCCGTGTTGATTCGGTCGCCTGAGATAGAAATAGAAAGGTCGAGGAAGGGGAGGGAGGAATCTGAGACTGTCCAGGTGAATTTGAGGTCGGGGTGGAAGGTGTTGGTGAAGTGGATGAACTGTTCAACCTCCTCGTGTGTGAGCACGAGGCGGCGCCGATACAGTCATCGATGTAGAGGAGGAAAAGGTGGGGGGTGGGGCCAGTGTAGTTGCGGAAGATGGATTGTTCCACATATCCTACGAAGAGGCAGGCATAGCTGGGGCCCATGCGGGTGCCCATGGCTACTCCTTTCGTTTGTAAAAGGTAAAGGCAGCATTGTCCTACCAGACCATAGGGCTGCTCTCTCATTAGGGAGGAATCTGGAGCACCTGGAAGAAACCCATGAAAAAATTGGGAGAATGTGCAAGTCCCACAGAGACAGTTGTCTAAAACTGGAAACGAACCTGGGGCCCTGGCAGCAGTGCTAATCACTGAGCCACTGTGCCACCCTAAAATTGTAATTTGATTCACAACTACCACTTCCTCTGATAGTTCATTCCACACATAAACCATTGTCTGAACAAAAATAAAACAAAAATCCCGAACGCCTTTTTAAAGCCATTCTGCTGTCACCTTTAAAGGTATGTACCCAGTCTTGAATCGCGTCACTTCCTGGAAAGGATACCTGCTGTTCACATTCCTGATACCACCCCTCCATGATTTGAGAAATATCTAATAAGGTCACTCCTCAGCCTCCTGCGCGTCAGTGAAAGAAGTCGCAGCCTATCCAGCCTCTCCTTATAATTCAAACCATCCATTCCCATCAACATCCTGGTAAATCTCTTCTGAATCCGCTTCAACTGCATAATGTCCTCCCGATATCACCATGACCAGAACTGGACACAGAATTCCAGAAAAGGCCTCTGCAACATCCAAAATAATGTCCCAACTCATGTACTCAAAGGTCTGAGCAATGAAGGCAAGTGTGCTAAACACCTTCTTAACCATCCTGTCTACATGTGACACAGACTTGAAAGAGCCGAACCCCTCGGCCTCTTTGTTCCATATCACTACTCGAGGCCCTGTTTTTAATTAGTGTCAGTCTGCCCTCGTTTGTTTTATCAAGATGTAATATTTTGCATTTATTCCAATCCAAAAATCCCAAAAAACCCTGAGCATTAAAGACAGTAGGAGTATTCTTAAGAGGGAAATCAGGAGAGCAAAAAGGGGACATGAGATAGCTTTAGCAAATAGGGTTATGAATAATCCCAAGTGTGTTTATAAATATATTAAGAACAAAAGGGTAACTCGAGAGAGAATAGGGCTCCTCAAAGATCAGTAAGGTAGCCTATGCGTGGAGCCGCAGGAGATGGGAGCGTTGCTAACTGAATATTTTGCATCTGTGTTCACTGTAGAGAAGGACATGGGCAATATAGAATGTGGGGAAATAGATGTCGACATGTTAAATATGTCCATCTTACAGAGGAGGACGTGCTGGGTGTCTTGTAACCGTTAAAGCTTGGTTAATCCCCAGCACCTGATCATGTGAACCCTAGAACTCTGGGAAGCTGGGAATGTGATTGCTGGGCCTCTTGCTGAGATATTTGTATCATCGATTATCACAGGTGAGATGCCAAAAGACTAGAGGTTGGTTAACGTGGTGCCGCTATTTAAGAAAGGTGGTAAGGACAAGCCAGGGAACTATCGACCGGTGAGCCTGACATTGACGCTGGGCAAGTTGTTGGAGGGAATCCTGAGGAACACGATGGGCGGATATTCTGAAAAGCAAGGACTGATTAGTGATAGTCAGCCTGACTCTGTGCGTGGGAAATCATGTCTCACAAACTTGATTGAGTTATTTGAAGATGTATCAAAGAGGATTGATGAGGGCAGAGAGGTGGACATGATCTATCGAATTCAGTAAGGCGCTCGACAAGGTTCCCCATGGAAGACTGGTTAGCAAGGTTAGATCTCATGGAATACAGGTTGAACTAGCCGTTTGGATACAGAACTGGCTCAAATGTAGAAGGCAGGGTGGTGGTGGAGGGTTGTTTTTCAGATAGGAGGCATGTGACCAGTGGAGTGCCACCAGGATCAGTGCTGGGTCCACTACTTTTTGTCGTTTAAAAAAATGATTTAGATATGCGCATAGGAGGTACAGTTAGTAAGTTTGCAGATGACACCAAAATTGGAGATATAGTGGACAGCGAAGAGGGTTACCTCAGATTACAACAGGATGTTGTTCAGATGGGTGAGAAGTGGCAGATGGAGTTTAATTCCGATATATCTGACGTGCTGCGTTTTGGAAAAGCAAATCGTAACAGGACTGATACACTTAGTGGCAAATTCCGAGATAGTGTTGATGAACAAAGATATCTTGCAGTGCAGGTTCATATTTCCTTGAACGTAGAGTTGCAGGTAGATAGGATATTGAAGAAAGTGTAGGAATACATTCCTTTATTGATCAGAGCATTGAGTATAGACGTTGGAAGGTCATGTACAGGACATTGGTTAGGCCTCTTTTGGAATATTGTGTGCAATTCTGTTCTCCGCCAATCGGAAGGATGTTGTGAAATTTGAAAGGGTTCAAAAAATATTTACAAGGATATTGCCAGGATTGGAGGGTTTGAACTGCAGGAAGAGAGCAAAAAGGCTGGGGCTTTCTTTCCCTGGAGCATCAGAGAGTGAGGGGTGACCTCCATAGTTGTTTATAAAATCATTAGTAGCATGGATAGGGTAAACAGACTTTCCTGACTAGGAGAGTCCAGAAATTGAGAGCAAAGGTTGAGGGTGAGAGGGGAAAGATATAAAAGGGAACTAAGGAGCAACTTTTTCACGCAGAGAGTGGTGTGTGTATGGAATAGGCTGCCAGAAGAAGTAGTGGAGGCTGACAATTATAGCATTTTAAAGGCATTTGGATACTTGACATGAATAGGAAAGATTTAGAGGGATATGGCCCAGGAGCTGGCAAGAGGAATAAGACTAGGTTCGGATATCTGGTCGGCATGGACAAATTTGAGCGAAGGTTCTGTTTCGTGCTGTTCATCTGTGACTCACAGCTCAGTCGGTTTCGGTCTCTTCAAAGATAAAACTTAGTGTGTTTTATTTTAGTAAAGCTACAACATTCAGTAGGGGGACAGTTTATTTCTTTAAATACACATCTTATGATACTTTGATTAAGTTTTTTAATATAAAATATTGGTACTAATTTATTCTAGAGTAGTGTGTTGTAAAGCTGTAAGACTGTGTGCCTTTCTTTGGGTCTGTGGACTGTTAAGGTGCAGAGATGGCCATTCGTACAGTGATGTGCTCTTCCTGTTGGACTTAGGAGATTAAGGAAAGTTTCAATGATCCTGATTGTCTACAGGAAGTGAGGATACAAATCCTGTAGGATTTCATGGACCAGATGGAGCGATGATTAAAGGTAATGAAGAATTTACAGGAGCCGGGGGGTGTGATAGGTGGCAGTTTCAGAAAGTTAGGAAAACTGCCGATCCAGTCAGGTAGATGGGTTTCCTCTCGGAAAGGGAGGAGTGGAGGGCAAGTCGTGCAGGAGTCTCCTGTGGTTGTTTCCATCTCAAACAAGTATACTGTTTTGGAAAGCATCGGGGGTCACAGACTCTCAGGGGAGCCAAGTTCCTAGTGTAATGTGAGGTATATCAGGTTCCACGCGATCTATGGTGATAGGGGGCTCTCTAGTCTGCAGCACAGACTGCAGTTTCTGTAGCTAACAGTGAGACATCAGAATGGGGTGCTGCCTCCCGACTGTCTGGGTGAAGGATGGCTCCGAGGGTGAAGAATATGCTGAAAGGGGAGAATGATTTGTGGGAGGTCGCTGTACATTGTTACCAATGACATAAGAGAGAAGGATGAAGTCCTGATGAGAGAATATAGCAAATTAGCCTGGAGGATAATAAGCAGGTCCTTGTGGGTAGTAATATCTGGATTACTCCCAGTGCCACATGCTAGTGAGAGTAGGAATAGCAGGGTAGAGCAGATGAATGCATGGCCAAGGATCTGATACAGGGGAGAAGGATTCATATTTTTGGATCATTGGAATCTCTGCTGGGGTAGAATTGACGTGCATAAGAAGGATGGATTACACCTGAATTGGAAGGTGTCTAATATCCAAGCAGGGAGATTTGCTAGTGCTACTCAGGAGGCATTAAACCAGTGAGGACGTGGGGGTAAACCTAAAGATATAGTGAGATAGGAGGTAAGTCTGAGACTGGTACAGTTTAGAAGTTAGACAGGCAAGGCAGGCAAGGGCAAGGCACAGAATGAGGTAGGACTGATAAGTTACAATAGACAATAGGTGCAGGAATAGGCCATTCTGCCCTTTGAGTCAGCAACACCATTCATTATGATCATTGCTGATCGTTCACAATCAGTATCCTGTTCCTGCCTTATCTCTGTAACACTTGATTCCATTATCTTTAACTGCTCTATCCATCTCTTTCTTGAAAGTATCCAGAGACTTGGCCTCCACTGCCTTCTGGGGCAGTGCACTCTATGTGTCCGCTACTCTCTGGGTGAAGACGTTTCTCCTCAACTCTGTTCTAAATGGCCTGTCCCTTATTTTTAAACTGTGTCCTCTGGTTCTGGACTCACCCATCCGTGGAAACATGCTTCCTGCCTCCAGAGTGTCCAACCCTTTCATTCTCTTGTAGGTCTCAATCAGATCCTCTCTCATTCTTCTAAACTCAAGTATATACAAGCTCAGTCGCTCCAATCTTTCAACATATGATCATTCCACCATTCCGGGAATTGACCTCGTGAATCTACCCAACACTCCCTCAATAGCCACAATGCTCTCCCTCAAATGTGGAGACCAAAACTTCACACAATGCTTGGTGGGAAGGGAGCTAGGAAGGCAATAGGTAGATGTAGGTGGAGGGTAATGGAGAGAGGGTGGAGTGGATAATTGGAAAGGAAGATGGACAGGTGGGACAGTTCAAGAGGGTGGTGTCGAGTTGGAGGGTTGGATCTGGGATAGGGAAGGGGAGGGGAGATGAGGAAACCTTGATTCTGTGGTTAAAGGGTCCCAATGTGGATGATGAGGTTTTCTTCCTCCAGGCGTCGGGTGGCTGGGATTTGGTGGTGGAGGTGGCCCAGGACTTGCATGTACTTGGCGGAGTGGGTGGGTAAGTTGAAGTGGTCGGCCACAGGATGGTGGGGTTGATTGGTGCACGCATCGCAGAAATGTTTTTGAAACATTCCGCAAGTTGGTTTCCTGACTCCCCAGTGGAGAGGAGACCACATCGAAAGCAAAGGTCGTAATAGGTGAGGTGTTTGGATGTGCAGGAAAATCTTTGCTGGATGTGGAAGGGTCCTTTGGAGGTGAGGGAGGAGGTGTGGGCACAGGTTTTACACCTCTTGCATTGGCAAGTGAAGGGGCTGGGATTGGGGTTGTTGGGGAACATGGCTCTAACTTGGAATTCACAGGGAATGGTCTCTGTAGAATGCTGAAAGGAATGGAGAGGGAAATATATCTCTGGTGGGATCTGATTGGAGGTGGTGGAAATGGCAGAGGATGAAGCATTGTATCTGGGTGGAAGGTGAGAGCTGGGGGGTTCAATACTTGCTGCAGTTGGAGAGGTGTGGTTCACTGGCAGAGGTGTGGGAAGTGGTGGAGATACACTGGAGAGTGTTGTTGACCACATGGGAGGGGAAATTGCAGTCCTTGAAATACGGGACGTTTTGGTATGTTCTGGAGTGTTCTGCCAGCTTCAAGCAAGCTTCACTGGAACACTGCAGTAAGCATGAGACAGAGATGTTGGCCAGGCAACAGACTCGTGTGTTAAAGTGACAGGCAACTGGAAACTCGGGGTCTGTTTTGCATCAGAACGTAGATCAGCAGCTGCCACTTCCAGCACCTCCACTGAGATGCTGCCCGACACAGGTTCCTGTCCCCTCCATTAACAGCTATGCACCCTCCCAGACAGATTGTTATCCACTCCTTTGTCTTTCCAAATGTTACTGTCTCTTTTGGGCTCCATCCCCACCTATTATTTACTCTTTAACCCCTATCTCCTGCAGTCCAAAGATATGCAGGTTCGGTGAATTGGCCCAACGAAATTTCCCGTAGTGCTCAGGGATGTATAGGTGAGGTGCATTAGTCAGGGGAAATGTAGAATAATAGGATTGGGGAATGGGTTTGGTTGAGAAACACTTCAGAGGGTGGGTGGGAATGGCCTGATACCACACTGTAGGGATTCTAATTTTCCCAGCTGTTGTCGGTTCTGAGGAAAGGTCACTGGATCTAGAATGACCCTTGGTGTGTGCAGGAGGAGGTAACAGGAAAGGGGAGTTGGATCCAGTTTAGAGGGTTTAATTACACTCTGTACAGGTAGTTAGGCCTGAATTAGAAACTCTTGGTCCCACGTTTACAGCAAATTGGAAAATGGCTGTGGCCCTCAGGCGGTAATAGGTCCTGGGTTATGGCTGCCATCTGTTTTTGGGGTATGGACATGTCCTCTTCCTGGGTGGGGGCGGCCGTTTTGAAGAGGAGCATTTTCACATCAAACACATACCAAGAGAAATATTTGTATTTACTCTTCAGCCTGCACTGACTGTGAGTTTTGTTTTGTGAATTCATTTTATAGGATATTAATTGAGAATAATTGAGACAGGGATCTCAAAAGCAATTTTCTATCGTCAGCAGGGTCATCAGGACCTGAATACCATTGACATTAAACTGTGGAAGGTGAAAGTTGTGTCTGTTCTGTCTGTGCGCAAGTATCTTTTTTTTTCAAGCAAAAAGAAGAAAGATGTTCAAATTGTGGTTGGATCACCCTTGGGGGTTTGTGCTCAATTCTGGGCCCTGCAGCTGTGGAAGGAGGTATTGGCCTGAGAGGGAGAACAGATTTATCCAAATTACACCTCATCTCTTTATAGGAACTGTCAGATTTAGACCCAATCACCCACTTCAAGATGTTAACCTGTAAACTCCTTATTTTCAATTCCCTGCAAACTTCTCATTAAACTTCCTTGTGGACTCAAATTCCAGCACCATTTCAGGTCAAATGTTCCAGGTTCTGACAACAGTCTGTTCATTCAGAAACTGCTGAAGTCCATGTTGACTCTGGGGTTACAAAGGGCTGAACTGAAAGATGAGATGCTGTTCCTGAGCTCCCATTGAGATGCATTGGAACAGTGTAGGAGGCTGAGGGCAGTGTCGATGTGAGAAGGCAATGAAAATGACAGGGCTGCACTGAGTGCTGCTTGGCTCAATGTGTGTTTTGGAGTTGGGTGTAAACAGAGCGAGGGGAGACAGAGAGAAGGTGAACCACAGCTTCAGTTTTAGTTCAGGCCATTCAGAAATTCACATGATCCCAATGGGAACAGCCAGTTTGTAAGTGAAACCTGCTGAGTTTTTTTAACAGTTTTTAAAAATATAAAATGTCAGCTTAAGTAAAGATTGGGGCTTTTGATTATAATGGAAATGTTTGAAGTGAAGGAAGGTTTCTCGCTCATTTAAATTCTCTTAATGGGAGTAACTAGCTGAATCTATAGACACATTGTTACAGGAGACCTCAGACCCGTGGTGTGCTCCTCTTGTACAATGTGGGACACAACGGAAGCTTGCAGTCTCCCTGACGGCTATGTGTGCAGGAAGTATGTCCATCTGCAGCTACTGGAAAACAGCTTTTCAGACCTGGAGCTGTGAGTGGACTTACTGTGGAGCATCTGCGATACTGAGAATGTTATGGACAGCACGTTTAGTGAGTTAGTCACACTGCAGGTGAGGATTACACAGGCAGAAAGGGAATGGGTGACCATCAGATCAAGTAAAAGGCTCAGGAAGGAAGTGCAGGACTCCCCAGTGATCATTCCCCTTCTCAAACAGATACTGTGCACCGCCTGGGATTCTATAAGGGGGGAACAGGTGAGGTGGACTCTCAGGGGAAATCAGCAACAGCCAGGTTCATGACACCACAGATAGCTCCGCTGCACAGAACGGGAGGAGGGAGAATGGCAGAGCTATAGTGACAGGGGATCCAGTAGTCAGGGTCAGAGACAGGCGTGCCTGTGGCCACAGACATGAATCCAGGACAGTGGAATTGAACCCAGGTCCATTTATTGATAAGTGCACAGATCAATAAAGGTCAGCGTCCCAAATGCAACCTTCAGCACTTGATCACTCTGAAACTCTACTTTCCAGGGACTGTGCACTTGTTCTGAGCCCTTCAGAGGGATTGAAGGGGATGGGGAGAAAACAGGAACAGGGTTGTGTTGTAGACCTACAAAATAACGGTCACCCTCCGCTCTCGGTCTCCCCACTCTGTCTCCCGTCCTCCATCATGCCTCCTCCCCACTGCAGGGAAAAGACCTTGTGTATTTGCCCTATCCATGCCCCTACTGATTTTATAAACCTCTATAAGGTCACCCATCGGCATCTGATGCTCCAGGGAAAACCTTGTATTCAGCGTCTCCCTGTCGCTCAAATCCTCCAACCCTGGCAACATGTTTGTAATACTATTCTGGCCACTTTCAACTTTCACAATATTGTTTTGATAGGAAGGAGACCAGAATTGCACTGAATATTCCAAACTTGGTCTAACCAATGCCCTGTACAGCGGCAATATGACCTCCCAACTCCCAACTCCTGTGACTTCCCAACTCCTTTACTCAGTGCTCTGACCAAGAAAGGAAAGCATACTAAACACCTTCTTCACTATCCTATCTACCTGTGATTCTGCTTTCAAGGAGCTATGAACCTGCACTCCAAAGTCTCTTTGTTCAGCAGCACTCCCGAGGACCTTACCATTAAGTGTATACATCCTACTAATATTTGCTTTTCCAAAATGCAGCACCTGACATTTATCTAAATTAAACTCCATCTGCCAGTCCTCAGTACATTCAACCATCTGATCAAGATTCTATTGTAATCTGAGGTAATCCTCTTCACTCTCCACTACACCTCCAATTTTGGTGTCATCTTACTAACATTACTTCCTATATTCACATCCAAATCATTTATATAAATTATGAAAGTTAGTGGATCCAGCACTGATACTTTATGACACCCCACTGGTCACAGGTCTCCAATCTGAAAAGCAACCTTCCACCATCACCCTCTGTCTTCTACCTTTGAACAAGTTTTGTATCCAAATGGCTAGTTTTCTCTGTATTCCATGAGATCTAACCTTGCTAACTAGTCTCCCATGGGGAACCTTGTTGTACGCCTTACTGACAACCACAGTAGATCATTTCCACCGTTTTGCCCTCATCAATCCTCTTTGTTGTTACTTCAAAAAAATTGACTCAAGTTCATGAGACTTGATTTCTCACACACAAAGCCGTTATTAATATACAGGACTTAACTCTGTACATTGGGGTCTGTGTCACCCAGTTATGCGTGCTAATATTCTGGATAAAGTTCAATCACAACAGCTTTGTCTTAGTGACTGTGTTTTGAGTCTTGTTGATATCACCAACACAGGTGAGTTCCTTTTGAAAGGCAGTCCCTATATCCCTAACCCCCTCCCACCTGCTCTGTCTCCTCCATCCCCACCATAGACAGTAAGTGGGAGGAGCTCATGGAGTGTCCATGTGAGTGAGATTGAGAAAATCTTCCCTTCTTTCCACTAGCCCACCAAGAAATGGTGGTAGTGTCCTTACCTCTGGACCAGGAGGATTGGGTTCAGAGTTGGGTAACAGCAGTTTTGAAGAGGCTGATTGGAAAACATGCCCATGCCCAAGCCACCAGGCCATACTGTCTCCCAGATGTCCCTGCCTGAATCCCTACAGAACCTTCCTGTAGTTTCTATCCTGTCAGACTCTCCCATTGCTCAGTTTGTCCAGGATCCCCTCCTCCTGCTGCACTGCTCCTGTCCATCCCCCAGTGTCCTCCACATTCATTCATTGGTTACAATCCCATGTCCCAATCCTCCAGCCCCGCGCCCTCCACCCTATCGGGCAGCAGCTGCTGTCAATCACCTAGATCTGGAGCATGCTCTGTAGGAGGGGAGACAAGTGCACGGGCGCAGTGCTGGCCAATTGTTGGCGTATGTGCAGGGTGGGTCAGTGCCAGGGAGGGAGGCTGTGGGTGTGTGGGGTTAATCTGTCATTGGCAGCTTCCTCCCTCTGAAAACAGGACCCAGGGGAATGGCTCCTCCCCTGGTATCCTGACGAGTGGTCACAGTATCAATGGGGAAGCATTTTGCAGAAAGTTATCAGAACTCTTGAGAAGATTCAGGAATGTTATGGAGAGGGGACAGGGGTGGGCCTGCATTTAGAGTTCTAATCTGTTTCATTTTAGTGCAGATACGATTTGGCCAGTGTGTGCAGGATGGTTCTCATCAGAGGTTGGAGTGGGGGAAATGAGTAAGAGGTTCCAGATTGGGGGAAAAAAATCAATGTGCGTCTGACCAGGAAGGAAACCCTGGGAGGTGGGGGGAGGATTCATCAACACCCCGGAGGCTCCGAGTCAGACCTATTGATTTGATTAGATTTCCTACAGTGTGGAAACAGGCCCTTCGGCCCAACCAGTCCACACCGACCCTCCGAAGAGCAACCCACCCAGACTCATTTCCCTCTGACTAAAGCACCTAACACTATGGATAATTTACCGTGGCTAATTCACCTGACCTGCACTGTCAGTCTTTGGACTGTGGGACGAAACCCATGCAGACACAGCGAGAATTAGCCCGAGGCTGGAATCGAATCTGGGACCCTGGTGCTGTGAGGCAGCAGTGCTAACTACTGTGCCATCGTACTGTGCCCCTTGTTTTGGTTCTTAGTCTGCAGGCGGGAGCGAGGAAACTGAGTTCAAAGAGAGGAGAGAGTGTTTGAACTGGGTGTGGAGGGAAGGAGTGAGGAGATTGGTTTGGATTTCAGTTCACAGAAGAGAGAATTTGTGAGACTGAAATTTAAAGCTTTGTGGGAAACAAAGAAACTACAATTTAATACTATCACTGTCTTATGAATTTCCATCCTGTATTAACGGTGGTGACCTGTTTTCTCTATTGTAGGATTCTGAAAGGGCGGATTTGCGGATGAGAAATTTAAATTGAACTTCCTGTTCAGTTTTGATAATTACTTGATCCGTGCCGATCTGAATATCATTGGCCTGTTCATGTGGAGGGAAAGGTGTGTATTCTGTTCGTGGGCGAAGGTTTCAAATATGAGTGACTAGAAACATTACTGGGACACAGCCACGTCCATGTTAGTGTGGTGACTTTGGAGAGAGATTTCATTTGTTATTAAAAGTCTGAAAAAACATGGCACATTTCCCAGGAACAATTAAGCTACAGATTTGTCTTGTATGAGGACAAGACTTTAATTAACCATGCAACCAGAAAGACACAAGAATGCCTGCACCATGGAAAAAAAACTATGAAAACGGGATTGTTGTAAAGGAGTTAATTATCGATCATGGCTTGTAATCCATTGGCGTTGTCACGTCGGATCCAGTGCCGTGGGGTAATACTGGAAATATGATGAATGTAATGTAGGTTTCAGTTATTAAACTGGAAAAAGTGCAGAAGAAATTTACAAGAATTTTGCCAGGTCTCAGGGGTCTGAGTTATAGGGAGAGGTTGGACAAGCGAATTTTTTTTTTTTTGTTTAGAACAGTGGAAACAGAGGGGGATCTTTTCTGGAAGTGGAGAAGACCATGAGAGGCCTGTGTAAGGTGAATGCACTCAGTCATTTGCCCAGGGAATCAAGGAGTGGAGGGCATCAGTTTAAGGTGAGAGGAGAAATTATGGAAGGGAACCTGATGGACAACTGTTTTACACAGAGGGTGGTATGTATATGGGCTGAGCTGCCCGTGGAAGTTGTTGAGGTGGGTACATTAACAACACGTAAAAGTTATTTGGGCAAATACATGGATAGCAAATGGTCAGAAGCAAATGGGCCAAGTGCAGGGAAATGGGGTTAGCGTGGATGGGCATTCTGGTCAGTATGGGCCAGTTTGGGCCAAAGGTACTGTCTCTGCTGTAGGACTCTAACTCCAAGTATATTTGCTATTTCTCCCACTATCTGTGGTAGCACCCTGGGATGTAGCTATCTGTGGTAGCACCCTGGGGTGTATTCCATCAGGGCAAAGAGACTTGTCTACCTTTAGCTCCATTAGCTTAGCCAGCTCTAACACTTTCGTGGTAATGGTCATTTATAGGTCCTCACCTTCCTCAGTCTCCTTATCAATTACTGGCATGTTCTTCGCAACCTCCACTGTGAAGACTGACTGCTGTGTACTCATATTCCTGAACCCTGCTGGATCGGAATAACTAGGTACAGAATTCTGAGAGGTCTTCTTTGAGTCTTTATTGATGAGACATGGCAGTTACCTGGATAGTATACATGCAAAACACCTCCAGGCAGCATCAGGTAACTCCCCGCCTGTCCGATGTGCCGCTCCCATTCTTATACCTTTGTGGTTTGTGGTTTTGAATGGATGCTGTCTCTCAATATTATCTCCATGGCAATGGCAGTTAAAAAGTCGAGCTCAGCTCAGCACTTTGTGGTTAAACCACATACCTCTTCCCCAGCCCCTGTGGCTCAGTCAGGTACCTGACAGGCGGATCAGTTTCAGTGGGGCTGTCTGTCAGGATTCTGATGTGAAAGAGCTGGTGTTGGAGGGGGGTGGGCAAAGTTAAAAACCTCACATCACCAGGTTATAGTCCAACAGGTTTATTTGGAAGTACTGGCTTTAGGAGTGTGCTGTGAGTTTTAACTTGATCAGGATTATCTCTATGGTAACAGTTAAGTGCTTCAACAATTACAGAGGCCATATGTTCCCCACACAATAGGTTCCCCTCTAGTAGTGTAAACTGCTATTCTGGCCCTGGGGATAGCTGCTCATTACTTTTCTCCCCCAATCCCATCTAGCTTTCTGTTGATCTTTAAACTTTTTCTAATCTCCTAGTTTCTCCTTGGTCTTTGCCAGTTTGTATGCTTTCAATTTCAATTTGATAGACTCCCTTATTTCCTTAGCCACCCATGGCAGATTACTCCTTTTCCTACAGTCCTTCCTTTTCACTGATATATACTTTTGCTGAGCAGTTTGAAAAAATTCTTTGATAGTCCTCCACTGTCAACTGTCCCACCGTAAAGTCTTTGCTTCCAGTCTACATTAGCCAACACCTGCCTCATCCTATTGTAGTCTCCTTTGCTTAAGCACAGGAACTTGGGATTGGATTTAATCTTCCCACTTTCTAACAGTATTCTAAATTCAACCATACTTATCCCAAGTCTTTTATCAGATTACGCGGTGAGGCGATGTTACCTGGGTGTTTTGGTTTTCATTTTCAGAGACCTTGGCTTTGTTATAAAGTACAGGATAGATATTCTCAACAGAGTATTCTGGACGGTGTGAATGTACTACATGGTCTAAAACCATAAATATCTGTCTCCCCTCAGTTTACATGATTTGGAGATGCCGGTATTGTGTAAAAAGTTAAAATTCTCACAACATCAGGTTATAGTCCCTCAGGTTTAATTGGAAGCACACTAGATTTCGGAGCGTTGCTCCTTCATCATGATTAGGAGTTTTTTACAGGCCTCCTAATAGTCCTAGAAACGTAGAAGAAATGATTGCGAGGATGATTCAAGAGAAGAGTGAAAGTAATAGGGTGGTTGTTATGGGGGACTTTAACTTTCCTGATATTGATTGAGAAAGCTATAGATCAAGTTCGTAAGATGGGTCACTGTTTGCCCAATGTGTGCAGGAGGGTTTCCTGATACAATATGTAGATAGGCCAACAACAGGTGAGGCCATACTGGATTTGGTTCTGGGTAATGAACCAGGCCAGGTGTTAGAATTAGAGGTAGGTGAGCACTTTGGGGACAGTGATCACAATTCGGTGACTTTTACTCGAGTGATGGAGAGGGATAGGTGTGCACTACAGGGCAAGAGTTATAGCTGAGGGCAGGGAAATTATGATGCGGTGAGGCATGACTTAGGATGTGTGGCTTGGAAAAGTAAGCTTCAAGGCAAGGGCGTAATTGATATGTGGAGTTTGTTCAAGGAGCAACTATTGAGTGTCCTTAATAAGTATGTACCCGTCAGGCAGGGAGGAAAGGGTCGTGTGAGGGAGCCGTGGTTTAATAAGGAATTGAAATCCCTTGTTAAATGGAAGAGGGCGGCCTATGTAAAGATGAGGCGTGAAGGTTCAATTGGGGCGATTGAGAGTTAGAAGGTAGCCAGGAAGGACCTGAAGAGAGAGCTAAGAGCAGCAAGGAGGGGACAGGAAAGGTCCTTAGTTGGTAGGATTAGGGAAAACCCTAAGGCTTTCTATAGGTATGTCAGGAATAAAAGAATGACTAGGGTAGGAATAGGTCCAGTAAAGGATAGTAGTGGGAAGTTGCGTGTGGAGGCTGAAGAGATTGGGGAGACACTGAATGAATACTTTTCGTCAGTATTCAATCAGGAACAGGACATTGTTGTCAATGTGAGTACTGAGTCACAATGAAGTAGAATGGATGGCTTTGAGGTATGTAGGGAAGAGGTGTTGAAAATTCTGGAAAGGGTGAAAATAGATAAGTCCCCTGGGCCTGATGGCATTTATCCTACGATTCTCTGGGAAGCAAGGGAGGAGATTGCAGAGCCATTGGCCTTGATTTATATATCCTCGTTGTCTACAGGAGTAGTGCCAGAAGATTGGAGGCTAGTAAATGTGGTTCCCCTTGTTCAAGAAGGGGAGTAGGGATAACCCTAGTAACTATAGGCCGGTGAGTCTCACTTCTGTTGTGGGCAAAATCTTAGAGAGAATTGTAAGGGATAGGATTTATGAACATCTGGATAGGAATAATGTGATCAAGGATAGTCAGCATGGTTTTGTGAAGGGCAGGTCGTGCCTCACAAACCTTATTGAATTCTTTGAGAAGGTGACTAAGGAGGTGGCCGAAGGGAAAGCGGTAGATGTGGTGTATATGGATTTTAGTAAGGCGTTTGATAAGGTTCCCCATGGTAGACTACTGCAAAAAATACGGAGGTATGGCATTGAGGGTGAGATGGAGGTTTGGATTAGGAGTTGGCTGGCTGGAAGAAGACAGAGGGTAGTAGTTGATGGCAAAGGTTCATCTTGGAGTGCCATCACTAGCGGTGTTCCGCAAGGATCTGTTTTGGGACCATTGCTGTTTGTCATTTTTATAAATGACCTGGAGGAGGGGTTTGAAGGTTGGGTGAGCAAGTTTGCGGATGATACGAAAGTCGGAGGAGTTGTAGACAGTGAGGAAAGATGTCACAGGTTACAGCCGGATATAGATAAGCTGCAGAACTGGGCAGAAGGGTGGCAAATGGAGTTCAATGTAGCTAAGTGTGAGGTGATTCACTTTGGTAAGAGTAATAAAAAGATGGGGTACTGGGCTAATAGTCGGCTACTTGGTAGTGTGGATGAGCAGAGGGATCTTGGTGTCCATGTACACAGATCTTTGAAAGTTGCCACCCAGGTTAAATAGTGCGGTGAAGAAGGCATATGGCGTACTGGCTTTTATTGGTAGAGGAATTGAGTTCCGGAGTACTGAGGTTATGTTGCAGTTGTATAAGACACTGGTGCGGCCGCAACTGAAGTATTGTGTGCAGTTTTGGTCGCCATACTGTAGGAAGGATGTGGAGGCAGTGGATCGGGTGCAGAGGAGGTTTACCAGGATGTTGCCTGGTATGGTAGGAAGATCGTATGAGGAAAGGCTGAGGCACTTGGGGTTGTTTTCATTGGAGAAAAGAAGGTTTAGGGGTGACTTGATAGAGGTGTACAAGATGATTAGGGGTTTAGATAGGGTCGACAGTGAGAATCTTTTTCCACGTATGGAGTCAGCTATTACAAGGGGGCATAGCTTTAAATTAAGGGGGGGTAGGTATAGGACAGATGTTATGGGTAGGTTCTTTACTCAGCGAGTCATGGGTTCATGGAATGCCCTGCCAGTAGCAGTGGTGGACTCTCCCTCATTATGGGCATTTAAGCGAGCATTGGATAGTCATATGGAGGATAGTGGGCTAGTGTAGGTTAGGTGGGCTTGGATCGGCGCAACATCGAGGGCCGAAGGGCCTACACTGCGCTGTATTCTTCTCTGTTCTATGTAATTATGCCTGTTGGACTATAACCTGTTTGACTCACCTCAGTTTACAATTGAAATATCATTATCTCCCACATGCTTACTTACTCTCTAAGTTTGAAATGCTAATCCACCTGACTATCCTGCTTTTTCCAAAAATCTCCCTTGGTGAAGGTGGTGAGTTTTGGATTCAGCTTTCCAGTTATTACCGTAAGAAGATAAGCACTGGGCACAGAAGAGGCAATGCAGCCCTTCGAACCATCCACCATTTAATACCATGATGATTGAGCTCACCTCGGTCTCAGCTGGACTTTCCCGCCTGCACTCTCTCACCCTTCATCTCATTGCAAATTCAACATCTGTATCTCTTCAGTAAATTTGCTCATTGTCCTGGCATCCACCGCATTTTGAATAGGGAATTCCACAGATTCACAGCACTTTGAGATAGGTACATTCTTGTTCATGAGAATGGCATAGAATCCCTACAGTGCAGAAACAGGGTAATCGTCCATGGAGTCCACACCAACCCTATAATGAGCATCCCATTCAGACTCACCAATTCCCTCTATTTCCCATGGTTAATGGCTTAACCTGCACAGGCATGGACACTGGGAATTTCGCATAACCAATCCACTTAACCTGCACATCTTTGGACTGTGGGATGAAACTGGAGCACCCAGAAGAAACCCGCACAGATACGGGGAGAACGTGTAAACTCCACACAGTCATCTAAGGCTGAATCAAATCCAGGTCGCTGACGCTGTGAGTCAGCAATGCTAACCATTGAGCCACCTCTGCTTAAAATCTGCTCCTCCTATTAACCGCCTCACGCCCCAGTTGGCTGAATCTATATTCCTTACATCAGAAAATCAGGTTGTGGAAGCAGGAGTCTCAGTAAAACCCAGTGACAGTCCATATGTTCTGTGTGCCTGAATGGAGATCCTATACACAACACCCTCCAGTCCACACTTTTCATTCACTTTCCAGAGACAGGGCTCAAGTAGCTTCCTGGGGACTACAACTCCCACAATCCCTGAGGCAGGGACCTCACGAGTGTGGGGAAACCTGGCACTGTACATGTACAGAATGTGGGCGGGTTTTGGAGCATGTGCGGTGGGTAAATATACTTTGCGGAAAGTTTTTCACACTGTGATTGGCTGGAGGAGGAATGCATCTGCTTATAGTATTGATCTGTTGGGGGAGGGGCTCAAAGTGTCACTATACCCATGTGGGACCACCCTCCATTCCCAACTCATTGTAATGGTGGGAATCAACTAATGGGAAACAAAGAAGGATCTGACCCATTCTCCCAGACTGAAGGTTCCTCTTCTGTCCAGGATCTGCCACCTCCCTTTCTGTTCCCTTTTGTTTCATTCTGCTGTTACATTACTGACTTGCAGCAACTGAAGGGAAATGGAGTAAACCCAGAAAGGGTGCAGAGTATAACCAGGGACGGGAAGTGGTGGCATGGATCTGTTTATCAGTTACTCCATGAGAATGGGGAGGGTGTACATCAGGGGATAGCAGAGTCAGAATGGTGGGAGAGAGTAAGTGAGCTGGAGGGTTACAGCTGTGGGGGAAGAAAGGGAAAAAGATATTCCAGAGAAACTAGAATTGTCTGTTCTGAATTTCTAATCTGTACATATTCCTTTGTTCAGGGTGCTAGATGGTGAAGATTTGCAGACTGAATTCTCAAAATCATGTGCAGATCGTGATTAAGTTAGCCAGCATTTGAAGAAGCAAAGATAGAGAATCACTCGGCCAAAATTCTGCACCCTCTCCTCCCAGCATTGTCGATCTCTCTGCACCAAATGGACTGTGAATGATACAAGACAGCAGCTCACTACCATCTTCTCAAGGGTAACGAGAGATGGGGAACAAATGCTGGCTGAGCCAGTGATGCCCATATCCTGGAAACGGTTTCTATCTCTCGTTGCTGAACCCCGGTTGATGTTACTGCAGGATGATGAGGGATGCTGAGTGCATCCTCCAGGAGGCAGCACCATCACATTATCCCCACCGACACCCACACAGTAACACAGCAACATCACTGGAACAAAAGGCAGTGAAGCCAATGGAGGGCTTAGATATACTTCTTTGAGGTAAAGTCATGAAAGGGGATTGGAACACAGCAGGAACAGGAGACTGAGCTGGATGGTCAGCTGTTGCCCATTGAATGGTGGAACAGGATTAAAAGGCTGAATGGTCTCCTCCTGCTGCTCTCTCCCAGGTATGTATATAGTGTTGGAGCCCGCGTAGGAAGGAGTAGGCAGGGCAGGGATTCTCCAGGAGATTGCACTTCCACAACAGTTTTCAGTGAGGGATGGTTTGATGGATTTTATTTAACATTTATCTTTAACACAAGGTTTGTAAATTTTGGTTTTAAAATGTTGTAAAAGTTTTTTGCACAACAAATAAAACTAAAGAAAATAACGTAAACTGTCTGAATATAACAGTTTTAAAACTTTCAACCTTTGTAAAACAAAATCCTGTCTATTCCCGGACACCATCACTTTCCAGCTACTCAAGCTCCAGGAAAATAATCCCTCCCTGTCTGAACCTTAGGTTTGATTTAACTGCTTTTCAGTTCTCGTTCTGTGAGCTGTGAAGCGTTCTTTTCCCCCATTTCTCCGAACCAGAAATGTGATCACAGCAACCTTCCCACCATCAAAATCATCATTATGCCATTTTGCTTTTGGTTAACATACAATCACCAGCAGTGAAAATGTGAGGACCGCAGATGCTGGAGACGAGAGCCTCGATTAGAGGGGTGCTGGAAAAGGGTTTTTGCCAAAACGTTGATTTTCCAGCTCCTCGGATCCTGCCTGACCTGCTGTGCTTTTCCAGCACCACTCTAATCTAGACATATCATCACCAGCAGTAAGCCATTTGTGTAACCAATTGAATATTTCCAAACAAAGCCCATTATGGGCCAAGCAAACCATTACAAGTGAAAGAGTGAGAAGGGACTAAATCAAAGTAGAGTTGTGCGGAAGGGGCAGCGGTTGGAGAAAAAGCACTATATCCCCTACGGTGCCCACCTCTATCTAAAGGCATCGAGTGCATTGTTGCACACCACATGCTCCTTCTCCAAGGACACCTGCTATGTAGCCTTTATCCTCAATCATAGAATAAAATCCCTACAGTGTGGAAGGAGAGCATTGGCTCATCAGACCCCAGCGACCATCCGAAGAACATCACGCCCAGAGCACTCTATCACTGTAACACTGCATTTCCCATGGCTGATCCACCTAGTCTGCACAATCCTGGATCCTGTGGACAATTTAGAACGACTGATCCACCTGACCTGTACATTTTTGGACTGTGGGAGGAAACCAGAGCACCTGGAGGGGACCCACACTACCATGGGGAGAATGTGGGAACTCCACACAGGCCGTTGGACAAGGCTGGACTCCAACCTTGTACCTGGTGCTGTGAAGCAGCCGTGCTTCAGTCACAATTTAAATCAAAACACATGATCCCTGTTTATTGTCACATTGCTGTTTGTGGAGACTTACTGCCCAGGGAGAAATCCTGAGGTTCAGAAAGTGGCAAAATAAATTCAATCAACTCCAACCCAGTTGATGTGGTTAACTGTCATCATGAACAAGGTCCTGTCCTGACTCTGATGGACAGTAACATCAGAATCAGAGTCCTGCAGTCCACACGGAGCAGATGGATGACCCCTTCCCTGTGAGCACTCACTGGTCTCTCAATCGTGTTGAAGATGCAGCAAATCGCTTGTCAAACAGAGGGGTGAACAGCTCCTACCCAGTGTGAACCCGCTGGGGTCTCAGGAGATGGGATGCATCACTGAATCCCTTCTCCCACACTGAGCATCTGAATGAGCTGTCCCCTGTGTGGGCTCACTGGGGCCTCGGAGGGGGAGGGGAGGATGAATCACTGAATCCCCTCTTACACACTGACCATCTGAATGACCTCTCCCCCTGTGTGGGCTCACTGAGGTCTCAGGGGGGCAGGATGAATCACTGAATCCCGTCTCCCACACTGATCATCTGAATGGCCTCTCCCCCTGTGTGGGCTCACTGGGGATTCCGCAGGTGCTGCATTTGAGTGAATCTCCCCCCACACTGGGGAAAAGTGAATAATCTTTCCCCAGAGTGAGCTCGCTGGTGTTTAAGTAGGTCAGAGGACTGAGTGAATGCTTTCCCACACACTGAGCAGGTGAATGGCCTCACCCCGGTGGGAATGCACAAATGTCTCCGCAGGGGAGAGATTTGAATGAATCTTTTCTCACACATGGAGCAGGTGAAGGGTCTAAACGCACTGTGCTATCTCTGGTGCCTCAGCAGATTGTAAGAGCGAGTAAATCCCTTCCCATACATGGGGCAGGTGAATGGCCTCTCCGCAGTGTGACTGTGTCGGTGAGTGTCCCACTGGGAGGGTTAAGTGAATTCCTTATTCTATTTGAGCCCGTCCTCCTGTTTCTCTCAGTTATTATTGACAATCTCACACCAGAACCTGTTCCAGAGAGCGTTCCAGAACAGGCAGAATGGTCAGCTGCAGCTGGTCACCTGACCGGTCACTGGTCCTGAAAGGTTCACTCTCCACAGATGCTGCCAGATCTGCTGAATTTTTCCTGCAATTTCTGTGTTTTTTTTTCTGATTTCCCAGTACTTACAGATGTTTAGTTTTCCAATACTCACCTTGTCTGTTGCAGAGGAGTTTATTCATGAAATTAGAGGTTTTTGAAAGCTGTATGTTAGGTCACACATCAGCTGTGATCATCATGAATGGCAGAGCAAAGTTGAGGGGCTGAATGGCCTCCTCCTGTTCCAATGAAAGTTATCCATCGTCAACTTGTGGTAACATTTCCCCTCACTGCTCACTTCACCTCCATGTCGCACACATTGTTACTGACTGAACAAAACTCCTGTGTTTGAAATAAACTTGCTAATGTTCAGTAGCCCCCTCTACTGCCACCCGGGTTTAACTCTCATCATGGAATGCTGTCTTGTATTACTGCGGGAATGCCCACAAGGACTAATCCTGGAGTCTGTATCTCCTGGGATCCACAATCACCGTTTATTTCCTTCTTCCTCTCTCATTATGGCTATTGAACTCTCGGTTTCAATCCAAACTCCTGGCATGCTCTTCAACATGTCCATGTGGGTGGACGAGAGGCAGCTGGGATTTAATGAAGGGAAGTGGGGATTAGGCGGAAGCACTGGGAGAGGTGACAGCAAAGACAGTTCTCATTGTAACGGCAGAGTTTCTCCGTGACCCAGTGAGTGGTGAGGCACCTGAGATTGTGGGGGAGACAGATTCAATCAGGGATTTGGTAAGACACTCAGACATTGACCTGTCCATCTGATTGTTAACTCAGACAGATAGAAAGAAAGATGCACATTTAGATAGCACCGGGGCAATGAAACATGCTTCCAACCCAATGATTTCAACCTCAAATCTCTGAAAACACAGACACAAAGCTTTCTTCTTGTGACAGGTTGTCTCTGAGCCTCCTCTTTTCTTGAGAAAAGCGTTTTGAGCTGGTCAGCCTTTCCTGGTGATTATAACCGCTATGTTCCTGTGAGATTTGTGACTGAACCTTTATTTTCCTCTTCCTTGTGAGCGATGAAAGTAGCAGAAACAGTTCCTCACCTGTGAGGGGTTTTGGTTAGAGTGTTTATATTTACAAATCCATTCCCACCCTCACATACAGTGTGAAATTGATGAAAAACTGAAGGGAAGGAGTGAGTGATAACCCACAGAATCATATGTATCTGAGTTGAATGAACCTGGCATGAGGAAAATGTGACAACAATCACAACTAGTTAGAGTCACAGAATCCTGTGGGTGCAGAAAGAGTCTATTCGGCCCATCGAGTCTGCAATGACCTGCTCACCCACCCTACCCCTATAACCCCACATTAACCATGGCTAGCCCAACCCACCTAAATTGCACACTGCGGCCATGTTAGCATGGCCAATCCACTAACTCTACAAATCTGCGGGAGGGTCACAAATTACATCCAAATGCTGGGAATTGTGGATGAAGGCTCGCAAATACTTGACTCTGACACAAATGCTCTGCTTTTCAAAATAAAATCTGGGGGACACTGCAACCGGAAAAATTTCTGATTATCTCAGGAGGAAGAGAATTCAAAACTCGCGCCATTGACCCAGGGGGTGCAGTGAAAGTTACAGAGATCGGGGAACCATCAGAAATGTAACAGGCTGTGAGCAAGGTGGGGGTGAGACAAGGACAAAAAGACAGTCTGTCACACGGGGGAAGGTAGGAGAGATTAAACAGCAGAAATGGTCGTCCCTCAAGGCCACGGGGAATGGAGTTAGAGCTGGGAAAGAAACAAGGTGTGCAGTGCCAAAGAAATATGTTTAAAAAACCAGATTATAAAAGCATAGAGGGCAGAGTTCAGTCTGAATTTTTTGCTCTCAATGGCGAGTACAAAAAACTGTAAAGCCTGGGGAGTTCTATTACAGCCAACACATACCCAGGATTGGCCAAGTGTGCTGTAACTTTCTGATAATTTTTTTTCTGACATTTGTAGTTCAAGTCGGATGACGCTATTAAATTTTCAAATTGGACTGGAGTTTAATATTCTGGAGAAATGTCAAATAAATCACATTGATCACATTCTGCAGATCTTAGTCCATAACCCTGCATGTTCCAGCATTTCAGTTACATCCGCGGGACAGGACATAAGGGATGGTGACGATAGTGTCTAGTACATTGTAAGCTATGATTCTGTGCGTATGACTGTGTCAGCTTGTTGCTTGACTAGTCTGCATTCCAGCTCACCCAATAAGATGTTGGCAGGGTGAGACACTGCAGTTGGAGCTCTTCTGCTCGCCAGTTCCTTTCCTTTCTGCTTTTTTAGAATTTCATTCTCTCTCACTCTCCCCTTTGCAGACTCTGACACAAGTGTCTCAACCTTGAATCATGACAATTTAAAAAAAATGTCTCTACAAGTAATCCAATGGAGGAAAATATATTATTCTTGCATCAACTGCATTTTTAAACAAAAACAATTCGGTTCAATAAACACTATCTAATTTTTTCCTTCAATTGTATCAAACGAGCTATTATATTTTGTCCCTCAGTTTACCAATCTTAATAAATATCCAATCAATTTCAGAGCAACATGCTGACAAAATATTGAACCAATTTATCTGTTTAGGTTTTAACATTAGTTATTAAGTCATTACCATTACAATAATTGCATAATAATTGGTCTGGGTAACAAGTATACTGAGGTTCACAATTTAATTTATTGACTGTTTGAAAAATGATACAATATATCTTTTTTTTCAGGATTCTAACAGTAATGGTTAAGGCATTTGCATGACAATAATTATACTATGCTTTAGTTTAGTCTCGCTAACAACTACAGTGAAGTTATATTTGAATTTAATCCAATCTTCCCTAGTACCTATACAGTAATATAAAAATCCATGTTATTTCCAATCAACACACCTACAAAAGAATCCATTGTTTCTGATGCAACACGCACTGTTAAAAATATGACTTTTGCTCATTTGAATGATCTGTGTAATCCCAGTCTTATAAATGTAGAAAAACCTAATTACTTTTCCCTGCAACAGTTCCTGAGCATCTTTGCAGATAGCACAGTCAAATAGCAAGATGAAATTTATCATTATTCTTAAGTACGCTAATAGAATTTTGATAATCTACATGTTGCTAATATATAATAATTGTTCATTTCAGTCCATAGAATATAGAACAGTACAGCACAGTACAGGCCCTTTGGCCATGATGTTGTTCCGACCTTTTATCCTACTATAAGATCAGACAAACCAACATGCCCTTCATTTACTGTCATCCATGTGCCTATCCAAGAGTCGCTTAGATGTCCCTGATGGATCTGAATCTCCTACCACCACTGGCAGTGCATTCCACACACCCACCACTATCTATAAAGAAACTATCTCTGACATCTCCCCACAACTTCCCCCATTCACCTTAAAATATGCCACTTTGTGGGGAAAAGGTTTTCATCATCCACTCTCATCTATGCGTCTCATCATCTTACACAAAGCTATCAAGTAAACTCTCATCCTCTTTAACTGCAATGATCAAAGCCCCACCTCCCTCAACATTTCTTCATAAGATATGCCTTCCAGTCCAGGCAACATCTTGACAAATCTCATCCGCTAACCTCTCTAAATCTTCTGCATCCTATGTATAATGAGGTGATCAGAACCGAACACAATATTCTAAGTGTAGTCTCACCACGGATCCATAGAGCTGCAGCATAACCACGTGGCTCTTAAACTCAATCTCCCTGCTAATGAAAGCCAACACACCATACACCGTCTTAATAACCCTATCACCTTGGATGTCAGCTATGAGGGATGTATGGACATGCACCCCACGATCCCTCTGTTCCTCCACATTGTCAAGAATCCTGCATTTAATCCGAAAATGTGCACTCAAATTTGAAATTCCAAAATGAATAACTTCACATTTTCCCAGGTAGAATTCCATCTGCCATTTCTCAGCCCAGCTCTGCACCCTGTCAATGTCGTTTAGCAACCTACAAAAGCTCTCCACACTATCCATAACTCCACCAACTCTCGTGTCATTGGAAACTTCATAACCCACCCTTCCACTTCCTCATCCAAGTCATTTATAAAAAATCACAAAGAGCAGAGTTCCCAGAACTAATCCCTTCAGAACACCATTGGTCACCGTGCTCCAAGCTGAAAACTATCCATGTAATCTCACCCTGTCTTCTATGGGCCAGCCAATTTAGTATCTAACCAGGCAGGTTTCCCTGTATCACATACCTCATTACTTTCTAAATGAGCTACCATGGGGAACCTAATCAAACATCTTGCTAAAGTCCAGATACACCACATCCACTACTCTGTCCTCACCAATGTGTTTGTCACATCCTCAAATAATTCAATAAGGTTTGTGAGGCAAAACCTGCCGCTCACAAAGCCATGCTGACCATCTCTAATCAATCTATGATTTTCTAAATAAATATAAATCCTGTCTCTCAGAATCCTCTCCAATAATTTGCCCACAACTGATGTAAGACTGACTCATCGATGATTCCCAGGATTATCTTGATTGCCTTTCTTGAATAAGGGAAGAACGTTTGCCACCGTCCAATCATCTGGTATGACTCCAGCGGACAGTGAGGATGCAAAGATCATCGCCAAAACACAGTAATCCCTTCCCTCACTTCCTATAACAACCTAAGTTATATTCTTTCTGGCCCAGGGGACTTATCTATCCCCATGGTTTTTCAACATGATCAGCACATTCTCCATCTTAATATCGACCTGTTCGACCATATCAGCCTATTTCACATTGTCCTCACAAGGACAAGTTCCCACTCGTGAATACTGAAGTAAAGTACTCACTAAGGACCTCCCCTACCTCCTCTGACTTCACTATAAGGGGTATAAATGTGGAATTATGTCTCAGCACCGAATTAATGTAAAGATAGTGCAGTGTACAATCATTCGATTACTTTGAATATTGAACTGTATTTTAACTGAGAAAACACAGTTAAATTGATTTGATTATATTTCACTTCATGCTAACATTTATTATTATTTCGAACCACAATAAGAGTTTCCTTTTTACATATATAAAACTTACTTAAAATTAATCGCATGTTTACGTAAAGAAAATAGAATTACCTTGTTCCTTCCTTTTTCAATGCCTGTTCATTTTGAATTTGTGGAAGTTGTACTTTGTTGAAAGGAAGGGAATTGTCTTCAGCTGAATATTCACATTGAATGTCTGATGCATTTTAGAAATCAAAGTATAATGATCACGCAGTTTTGTCAATTTGTCTTTCAAAGAATTATCATGTTTATTTAAGACCACCATTCCTTTAGTCTATTGTTTTGTAAAATATTGTTTAATTTCCAGTCCATTACACACAGAAACTGCCGAATTAATTCCCATTCAAATTACTGCAATAAACAGCGGATTAGTTATCATTTGAGTAACCACATTAAACATAATATTGCAGACCTGCCGTCCTGAGTGGGAACATTATGAAAGCAGCTTGTGGATCTGTGGCAGTGTCTCTATTTCTAGACCCGAGGGAAGGTTGCAAATTACACCTTCAACAGAAATATATCAAGAGCTGCTCTGAATGTTGATTCGAGAGTACCCAAGCACAGACTGAATTGCTTTTCAATCCAACATTCGATCTGTTTTTAACTATTATATCAATAATCACAAAATCTGATACATATTTGTGTCAGGTTACCAAGAAATATAGAACATAGAACATAGAACAATACAACACAGAACAGGCCCTTCGGCCCACGATGTTGTGCCGAACATTTGTCCTAGCTTAAGCACCCATCCATGTACCTATCCAATTGCCGCTTAAAGGTCACCAAAGATTCTGACTCTACCACTCCCACAGGCAGGGCATTCCATGCCCCCACCACTTTCTGGGTAAAGAACCCAACCCTGACACTCCCCTATACCTTCCACCCTTCACCTTAAATTTATTTCCCCTTATAACACTCTGTTGTACCCGGGGAAAAAGTTTCTGACTGTCTACTCTATCTATTCCTCTGATCATCTTATTAACCTATATCAAGTCACCCCTCATCCTTCGCCGATCCAACGAGACAAGGCCTAGCACTCTCAACCTATCCTCGTACAACCTATTCTCCATTCCAGGCAACATCCTGGTAAATCTTCTCTGCACCCTCTCCAAAGCTTCCACATCTTTCCTAAAGTGAGGCGTCCAGAACTGCACACAGTCCTCCAAATGTGGCCTAACCAAAGTCCTCTACAGTTGCAACAACACTTCACGACTCTTGAATTCAATCCCTCTGCTAAAGAACGCTAATACACCATCGGCCTTCTTACAGGCTCTATCCACCTGAGTGGCAACTTTCAAAGATCTATGAGCATAGACCCCAAGATCCCTCTGTTCCTCCACCTCACTAAGTACCCTACCGTTAACCCTGTATTCTGTATTCTTATTTGTCTTTCCAAAATGGACAACCTCACACTTGGCAGGGTTGAACTCCATGTGCCACTCCTCAGCCCAGCTCTGCATCATATCTAAGTCCCTTTGCAGCCGACAACAGCCCTCCTCACTATCCACAACTCCACCAATCTTCGTATCATCTGCAAATTTACTGACCCACCATTCGACTCCCTCATCCAAGTCATTAATAAAAATTACAAACAGCAGAGGACCCAGAACTGATCCCTGCGGAACCCCACTTGTAACTGGGCTCCAGGCTGAATATTCTCTGACTTCGACCGGTTAGCCAGTTTTCTATCCAATTGGCCAAATTTCCCTCTATCCCATGCCTCCTGACTTTCCGCATAAGCCTACCATGGGGAACCTTATCAAATGCCTTTCTAAAATCCATGTATACTACATCCACTGCTCTACCCTCATCCACATGCTTGGTCACCTCCTCAAAGAATTCAATAAGACTTGTAAGGCAAGACCTACCCTTCACAAATCCGTGCTGGCTGTCCCTAATCAAGCAGTGTCTTTCCAGATACTCATAAATCCTATCCCTCAGTACCCTTTCCATTACTTTACCTACCACCGAAGTAAGACTAACTGGCCTGTAATTCCCGGGGTTATCCCTATTCGCTTTTTTGAACAGGGGCACAACATTCGCCACTCTCCAGTCCCCTGGTACCACCCCCGTTGACAGTGAAGATGAAAAGATCATTGCCAACGGTACTGCAATTTCCTCTCTTGCTTCCCACATAATCCTAGGATATATCCCATCAGGCCCGGGGGACTTGTCTATCCTCAAGTTGTTGAAAATGTCCAACACATCTTCCTTCCTAACAAGTATCTCCTCGAGCTTACCAGTCCGTTTCACACTCTCCTCTTCAGCAATACGGTCCCTGTCGTTCGTAAATACTGAAGAAAAGTACTCATTCAAGACCTCTCCTATCCCTTCCGACTCAATACACAGTCTCCCACTACTGTCCTTTTTCGGACCTCCCCTCGTTCTCGTCATTCTCATGTTTCTCACATACGCATAAAATGCCTTTGGGTTATCCTTGATTCGATCCGCCAAAGATTTTTCATGCCCTCTCTGAGCTCTCTTAATCCCTTGCTTCAGGTCCCTTCTGGCTATCCTGTATCCCTCCACTGCTCTGTCTGAACCCTGTTTCCTCAACCTTATGTAAGCCTCCTTCTTCCTCTTTACAAGACATTCAACCTCCCTCGTCAACAAAGGTTCCCTCACACGACCATTTCTTTCCTGCCTGACAGGTACATACATATCAAGGACACGTCGTATCTGTTCCTTGAAAAAGTTCCACATTTCCACGACATCCTTCCCTGACAGACTATGCTCCTAACTTATGCTCCTCAGATCCTGTCTTACAGCCTCGTAATTACCCTTCCCCCAATTGTAAAATCTACCCAGTTGCATGCACCTATCTCTCTCCATAACCAAGATGAAAGTCACAGAATTGTGGTCACCATCAGCAAAATGTTCACCCACAAACAAGCCCAACACTTGTCCCGGTTCATTACCGAGTACCAAATCCAATATGGCCTCCCCTCTGGTCGGAAAATCTACATACTGAGTTACAAAAGCTTCCTGGACACACTGCACAAACACTGCCCCATCCAATCTACTTGATCTAAAGAGCTTCCAATCAATATTTGGGAAGTTGAAATCGCCCATGACTACCACCCTGTGGCTTCTGCACCTTTCCAAAATCTGTTTCCCAATCTGTTTCTCCATATCTCTGCTGCTATTGGGGGGCCTATAGTAAACACCCAACAAGGTGACTGCACCTTTCCTATTTCTGACTTCAGCCCATACTACCTCCAAAGGCAGATCCCCCTCGAACTGCCTTTCTGCAGCCGTTATACCATTTCTAATTAGCAACGCCACCCCCCCCCTCTCCTTTTTTACCACCCTTCATAATCTTACTGAAACATCTGTAACCAGGAACCTCCAACAACCATTCCTGTCCCTCTTCTATCCACGTTTCCGTGATGGCCACAACATCGTAGTCCCAGGTACCGATCCACACCTTAAGTTCACCCACCTTATTTCTGATACTCCTTGCATTGAAGTATACGCACTTGAACCCATCTCTGTGTCCGCAAGTATTCCCTGTCAGTGCTACCTTCTTCACAGCCTCCCTACATTCTTGGACATCCTGACAAACAGCTAGCCTATTTGCTGGACTACAAGTCCGGATCCCATTCCCCTGCCAAATTAGTTTAAACCCCCTGAAGAGTGCTAGCAAACCTACTCCCCAGGATATTGGTGCCCTTCTGGTTCAGGTGCAACCCGCCCTGCTTGTACAGGTCCCACCTTCCCCAGAATGCAGTCCAATTGTCCAAATCCCTGAAGTCCTCCCTCCTACACCATCCTTGCAGCCACGTGTTCAACTGCACTCTCTCCCTATTCCTTGCCTCACTGTCACGTGGCACCGGCAACAACCCAGAGATGACGACTCTGTCTGTCCGAGCTTTAAGCTTCCAGCCTAACTCCCTGAGCTCTTGAATGACCTCCCCACCCCTCTTCCTACCTATGTCGTTGGTGCCAACGTGCACCACGACGTCTGGCTGCTCAACCTCCCCCTTAAGGATTCTGAAGACGCGGTCTGAGGCGTCTCAGACCCTGGCACCCGGGAGGCAACAAATCATCCGAGAGTGTCCCGCCCATGTCCACAGAACCGCCTGTCCGTCCCTCTAACTAGAGAGTCTCCTATAACTAGCGCTCTCCTCCTTTCCCCCTTTCCCTTCTGAACACACCCACTCAAATATCAATCACTTACCTTCCCGACTAGCTCTGCGCTCCAACCTCACTTCCGCCCAGCTCGCGCCGCTCTCTGCTGAGAAATATGTGTACACATATCCCCCACTTTTGGAAAGTTTGCTTTGGCCACTTTGCTTTTACAAAAGACTTATATCTGTCCCTGCTTTCTTTAACTGAAAGAAATCTGAAGAGGATTTTCACTTTTACGAACAAAAAGGAAAAAGATTCATGCTTCTTCGATTTACGCCTTTGTAGCTTATGAAAGGTTTCATAATAACGCTCTACTTTCGGATAGTGGGCATACATTTATCTAATTCTGTTGCTTATAAGTTCCTGGAGAATATTTGAAAATGTTGCAGAATTAAAGATTACGATGTTTAAGTAATGAGATTGATCCTTTATTTTGTTGCAAAGGGGCAATTCCAAACAAGTGAAACACATTAAACATTATTCTGTCATGCTATAAATTGGAAATAAAGTCGATATCTTCTTCAGTAAACTAACAAATGCTCCCACCTAATCCTTATCAGGTTACTACTTTGTAACTAAATGTTATGATTCATCTAAATATTACTCTGTCCTTTGATAAAAGTGAATTTGTAATTGTTCAGTTTATGAATTGTCAGAAACTTGCTTTTATTTTTCCATTCACCTGTTCATTTTGACCATAAGATTGAAATGCTTTGAAAATATTGGAGTTTGTTCATTTAAAAATAAGGTTTGCACATTTCTCACATATCTCATTTCTTGCATTATGATTCAATAATGTTTTCTGGCGGAATTCTAGTAAATACCAAACATTTGTTCACTTCAAATAAGATCTTTAACACCCAGTTATCAATTTGTTGTTAATGTTTCAGCTGTTTACATTGACATTGATTAGACACTCATTCAGAGAGATCAACTGACAATTATAAACTATTTGCAGCATTATTGAATTGAAAGAAAGATGCAGACGTGCAAACATTTTTTTGGAAGGAATTGCTTTTTCATTCAAAAGTGTAGGCTGTTCAAGAATTCTATATCACCCTCCATTGGTTTTCTTGTCGAGAAACAAATTTATAATTCATGTGAATTTTAAAGTGTTCTGTATTTTGAAATTTGTATCAGATTTAAGAAGAAAAAGAGGAGCAATTAACATGAAAACTTCAGTGAATAGAAAGCACAGTAAATTAAATTGACAGAGGTAACTTTTAGTATTATCTCTGAATATTCAGTAAAATATTTCTAATGTCAAAAGAGTGTGGTGCCGGAAAAGTACAACAGGTCAGGCAGCATTCGAGGAGAAGCAGAATCGACGTTTTGGGAATGAGCCCTTCATCAGGAATCTTTTCTGATGATGGCCTAATGCCCGACAGGTCGATATTCCTGCTCTTTGAATGTGTCTGCCCTTTTCCAATGCTACAGCTTTCCTCACTTTCTCCAAATATGTTGAATGAACATGAATTGAAAATGTTAGCATCAGCAGTTGAACAAGACCAAATAAAAACATTTTTTTTTGCAATTTTATAGTGAAAACCTGTTTGAGAACATGCAACAAATACGATTGAACAACATCTCTTGCCGTTAGAATGCTTGGCCATTCAAAATAAAGAATAACCATGCTTTGAACAACCAGCATGGTGTATAACGACTGAACTGAAATACCAGAGGGACAACGATTGCATTTATTGGAGGGAATGATAACCAGATCCTTACTGTGATAGTAGTGATTGATCTCAGGAACAATAAGATATTTACTGTGATTATTCCACTGAACAGTAATTAGATGGTCATGAAGATCTTTGTGTGGCTTTATGTGCAGTGTTTTGTTTGAACATTGATTTCAGTAACATTGAGATATTTTACAAGATTGACAATTGACAGTTAAATATAAGTTTTAAATGCAACATTGAAAAAAAATTGTCAGTTTTGTTTAGTGAAACACAATTCTAAGTTTATGGAATCCCTACTGTGTGGAAACAGGCCATTTGGCCCAACAAGTCTACACTGATGTTCCAAAAAATAATCCACTCAGCACCATTCTGCTCTCAGATTACTGGACATTTACCCCTGACTAATGCACATACCTAATGCACATGCAAGAAGTGAGATAAGTGAGAGATGTGCAAAGTCAAATTTCAAATGAACATTCTCTGATGTTGCCAAAGCGTATCAATCTTACATTCAATATGAATAGGTGAATGGAAAACAAAAAATAGAAATCCCTGACAAATCATGAATGAACAATAATTAGAAAATTAATATGATCAAAGGGCACAACAATATTCAGATGAATTGCATTGTTTAATTACAAATTTGGGAATTAGCTAACTAATGAATAACGGGAAGTGACATTTGTTTATTTCACTGATGAAGAAATTGACTTGCTTTTCATCTTTGTAACACTGCAGAATAGCAATTTATGTGCCTGAAATGTTTGAATTAAGCTCTTTCCAATAAAAAAAATCAGTACAATCACATTGACTTCTTCATCTTTAAGACTGCAACAATATCAAATACTTTCCAGGAATTTAGAACCAGCAGAATTAGTAAATTTGGTTGCTTGGGAACTCGAAGAGAATACACAGCAGATTCTGTGAATTAGGCATTTAATGCAATTAGTCAGCTGAAGACAACATCCCTTCTTTGCAAAAATGCTCAACTTCGAAAAATTCAAAATGCATTGTTATTGTTTAATGAGACAATACAGAAATGTTAATTCTTTTAATTTGACTTAACAAACCGCAGGAATTTTACATGATTTTGTGTCATGAAAAATACTTAAATCTTATAATGATTAGAAATACAGTAAATGTTCGCATCAAAGTGAAATATATTTAAATGAATTCAACTATGTTTACGCGGGTAAGATAAGAATGAATATGAACAGTGATTGAGAGATTGCACACTATAATAGTTATTCGTGTAAAGAGCCGTAATTCCACATTCACAGCACGTACTGGATTGAATAATTATTCGGTATGAGCAACAACTGAATTATAAAATTCGATCAATGAATATAGAAATAATGAGAAATCTCGTTTTGCTATGTGACTGAGGAATATGTGCAAACAAACATGAATTATTGCAATGAAAATTAATTGCAGGTCTGTGAATTTAAAGTCTGTGGTTACGGAGATCATTCAAATAAGCAAACATTAGACATTCACAATTAATGTTGGATGGGAAGTCCTTGGATCCATTGTGAGAAACTTGACCTGAAAATAAAGTTTCATATTGTAGTGTTAGTACTAAGAAATAACTGGTTAAATTAAAACGTGAATTTCACTTGTTCAAAACACTTTCTTAAATAATTGCGCAATTATTATCATGACAATGACTTGATAATGTTGTTATAAAAGCAATTAAAATGATTCAATATTTCAAAAATACTTTGCTGTTATGTTGATTGGATATTTATTAAAATTGGTAAATTGTGGAATAAAATATAGTAACTAGCTTTATGAATTGAAGAAAAAATGAGCCATTCAGTGATGATAGAAAAATGTTTTCTTCCTTTACTAACAAATGAAGGTAACACAAGCAATATGAATTTCTATCAAATGGTTTCATCATAGAGACATGTTGTTTTAATTTAGATGATTAATATTATGATCAGAGTTCAGACATTTGTGTCAGAATTTGGAAGAAAGTTAATAGATAATGAAAGTGAGCGTGAAAGTGAACAACTGATGCAGTCAATGACATTTGGTACATAAAGGAATTATAAAAATTGTGTCATTATCGTACAGTCATGAATAATTTTGGAATAGAAAAGACAAAATGAATCAACATGTTCAAAATAGTTCTTTTCTTACAATTAAATGAAACCAATAATCATTTTGCGGAGCACGTGATTTGGAAAAAAACAGTTATTTAATGTGTTGCAAAAATGGAGACTTTTCCAAATTCAAAATTTAGGTTTGCTGAATTATACAACAAAAATGATTGCAATTTGAAATATCTCGCACACAAATTTAAAATAAGTAAACTTAAAGATTTTTGTGATTCGGAGATGCCGGTGTTGGACTGGGGTGTACAAAGTTAAAAATCACACAACATCAGGTGATAGTCTAACAGGTTTAATTGGAAGCACACCAGCTTTCGGAGCGACGCTCCTTCATCAGGTGATTGTGGAGGGCTCAATCGTAACACAGAATTTATAGCAAAAATTTGCAGTCTGATGTAACTTAAATTAGACATTGAAGAATTGATTGTCTGTGAAGCCTTTCATCAGTTACAATACAGTGATAGTTCCACTTCTTTCATGTGTAAATCACAAAACCCTTTTTTTTAAGTTGCATTCTCGGGTTAGCTGTTAACAATGGTGATAGCTAGACAATATGTTGAAGGTGTTAGCCGCCTGTGTTCTCTGTCTATGACCTGATGTTTAGATTGATTCTAATCTAAAAAGTGAAATAACAGAGTTTTACATAAATTCATGCAGTTTTTGAGCTCAGAGTTCAACATGAATCTATGTGGTTTTTGAGCAAAGTGCAATGTAACTCTAAAAGTACCAAAAAAATTCACCACACGCAATATATATGTGTGCATGTGGGTCTTTGTCTGTCTGTGTGTGTGTCGTCTGGGGTGGGGGTTGTGAGTGTGAGAAAGTGTGTGTGTGTGTGTGTGTGTAGTGAGTGCAGAGTGTCTTAAGTCTGTGACACTCTGCACTCACTACACACACACTTTCTCACACTCACAACCTCCACCCCAGACAGACACACACACAGACAGACAAAGACCCACATGCACACATAGTTATTGCGTGTGATGAAATTTTTTGGTACTTTCAGAGTTACTTTGCACTTTGCTTAAAAACCACATAGATTCATGTCGAACTCTGAGCTCAAAAACTGCATGAATTTATGTAAAACTCTGTTATTTGACTTTTTAGATTGGAATCAATCTAAACATCAGGTCATAGACAGAGAACACAGGAGGCTAACACCTTCAACATATTAGGTATAAACAATGACTGCAGATGCTGAAAACCAGATTCTGGATCAATGGTGCTGGAAGAGCACAGCAATTCAGGCAGCATCCGACGAGCAGCAAAATCGACGTTTCGGGCAAAGGCCCTTCATCAGGAATAAAGGCAGAGAGCATGAAGCGTGGAGAAATAAGCTAGAGGAGGGTGGGGTGGGAAGAAAGTAGCATAGAGTACAATAGGTGAGTGGGGGAGGTGATGAAGGTGATAGGTCAGGGAGGAGAGGGTGGAGTGGATAGGTGGGAAAGGAGGTAGGCAGGTCGGAAAAGTCCTGACAGGTCAAGGGGCTGTCCGTGGCCCAACATTTCAACTCCCCCTCCCACTCTGCCGAGGACATGGAGGTCCTGGGCCTCCTTCACCGCCACTTCCTCACCACCAGACGCCTGGAGGAAGAACGCCTCATCTTCCGCCTCGGAACACTTCAACCCCAGGGCATCAATGTGGACTTCAACAGCTTCCTCATTTCCCCTTCCCCCACCTCATCCTAGTTTCAAACTTCCAGACCGCACTCTCCCCTTGACCGATCCGGACTTGTCCGACCTGCCTAGCTCCTTTTCCAACTATCCACTCAACCCTCTCCTCCCTGACCTATCATCTTCATCTCCTCCCCCACTCACCTTTTGTACTCTCTGCTACTTTCTCCCCACCCCCACCCTCCTCAAGCATATCTCTCCACGCTTCAGGCTCTCTGCCTTTATTCCTGATGAAGGGCTTTTGCGGGAAACGTCGATTTCAAAGCTCCTTGGATGCTGCCTGAACTGCTGTGCTCTTCCAGCACCACTGATCCAGAACCTTCAACATATTGTCCAGCTATCACCATTGTTAACAGCTAACCCGAGAATGCAACTTTTAAAAAAAAGGGTTTTGTGATTTACACATGAAAGAAGTGAAACTATCACTGTATTCTAACAGATGAAAGGCTTAACAGACAATTAATTCTTCAATGTATAATTTCACTTACATCACACTGCAAATTTTTGCTATAAATTCTGTGTTACGATCGAGCCCTCCACAATCACCTGATGAAGGAGCGTCGCTCCGAAAGCTAGTGTGCTTCCAATTAAACCTGTTGGACTATAACCTGGTGTTGTGTGATTTTTAACTTTAAAGATTTTTAGAATGACAAAACGTTTGTTGTTTGCATGATTGTATTACAGTCAATATCCGTGATAAAGTAGAAGAATTGTTTTAAGGAACATAAATCATCTTTAACTAGTGAACAGAAATAGAAGATATCAATTGCACTTGTTGCATGGAATAGTAAACAAATGCTTACTGTTGTCATTGGTTTCAGGAGCAATAAGGTACTTACTCAGGTTATTCTACTCAACAATAATCACATAGTGATGAACGTCTTTGTGTTGCATTATGTGTAATGTTTAGTGTGAACATTGGGTTCGATAAAATTGAGATATTTGCATGAATTAGGAACAGAGTGATAATTGGGTGCAAATGATCTGATTTAAAATCAGACAGTTTTTGATTTTTCGAGGATTGCTGATTGAAACGTTCTTAAACCATCGTGCAATCAAAGGGATAAGTGAGAGATATACAAATTGAACTTTCAAATGAACACACCCTGATATTTTCACACCATTTCAATATCACATTCAATATAAATAGATGACTGGAAAGCTAAAAACAAATCTCACAACAATTCATAAACTGACCAATAATTAAAAATTCAAAATAATAGCAAGTGGCATTTGTTTATTTTACTGAGAAGTAATTGATCTTTTCTCATATTTATAGCACTGGAGCATAAAATTCTGTGTTGTTTTAACAAAGATCTACAGAACAAGAGAAAATTAATGACTATCATGATTTTGCATATTTCAGCTTTATGACTGCAACATTTTCAAATATTTTCTGAGGAATATTGATTGAGTGGAATTAGATACATTTTGCTATGAGTGACCAGAAGAAAGTATATAGCAGATACTGTGATTATTGGAATGGACGATGATACCTCCAAATAATCTACTGATATTGTGATTGGATATACAGTAAGAGTCAGCATCAAATTAAATTATAATCAAATCAATTCAAAAATGTTTCCAAGTTTAAAATAAATACATTATTCACAATGATTGAGAGATTGTACATTGCAATGTCCTTGCAGTATTTATTGTACAGAAGCATAATTCCACATTTGTAGCCCTTACTGGATTGCACAATTATTAGATATAAGATATATTAGCAACAAAGGGATTTTTAAAAATATATATTCGTGAATTTGAGAATAATGAGATATCTCATCTTGATATTAGACTGAGTAATATGTGGAAATGAAGATTAATATTGCAGGGAAAAGGAATTTCAATTTCTGAATTTCAAAGGCTGAGATAATTGTTATATTTCACCTGAGCAAAAATCAGACATTTACAAAGAATTTTGCAAGGGATATTATTGGTCGTTTAGTATGTGCATGGGCCTGAACAAATAGGTATTAATATGGTAGCATTGACAATAAGAAATATTGAGTGAAATTTTCAATAAAACACTGCATTTTTACAAAGTCTATGTTAAATTGCTGTGCAATTATTGTAATTGATAATTGCTTTTAGAATCCTGACAGATAAATTGACTTAATATTTTGAAAACACTTTGTTCTGATGTTGATTGGATATTCATTAAGATTAATAAACTGAAAATTAAAGCATAAAACTTAGCTGTATGATGTGAAAAAAATCATTCAGCAGCAATTGAAAAAAAAAGATTTTGTTTAAAAATGCAGGCAATGCAAGATTTATATGCTTCCAATAGTTTTCTTGAAGAGTCAAGACAATTTTGTTGATGTAATTTTTACCACAATTAATGTTTTGATATTTATTTCAGAATTAGGAGGAAAAGAATTAGGCCCTGATGTGACTATTATTGTGAACAAAATATAGGGTCACTGACATTTGATACGGAAAGGAATTCTCATAATTGTGTGATTATTGTTCACTGACATCTAATATGGGAGGAAAAGGAGAATTGTCAACATTTTCAAGCAATTTTTTTTCTTATAATGAAATGAAATCAAAAATAATTTTGGAGGGCAATTTGTTTGAAAAAAGGAAACTGTCATTTCATATGACATTTGAGCTGAAGACTCGTTCCCGTTTCCCCCATTGTAGTCTTTACAACAATTTAATACTTAGTGTTGGTTGAACGAAAGAACAAATGGATATAATCGAAATGTTTTCTTGTACACCAAAAAAAGTAAATGTAATGCAATTTTATCATGAAAATTATATCACTCTGAAGGTAATCATTTCACACAAAAAAAAATGTATGTATTGAATTGAAATGTCATCATAGCTGTAGAATTGTTTTCACCTGGCAGGGAATGAGGACTCAGGAGGCAGGCTGAGCTCAGGCATGTGGAAGATGTTTACTCATGCAGCAACCAGTTAATGAAGGGATCATCCCCCGAGGCCAATCTCGGAAGGGAGATCCATGGTACACTGTAACATGTACAGTAAAATGCAGCATTTTTATGGACTTTCAGCATCACAAAGGCCACATGCAATATGATTACAGCCCTTCCCTCCTCATCCAGCCACCTAATCGAAACACATAATCGCAGATGGGCGTTCGAATGGACATCCCCAGATTCCTATTGGGATCTTTCCATGCATCTTATTGACTTAGATTCCAAAGTTATTCCTGAACTCCCTCGGGCCTCTCAGGATACCTTATCAGTTGGAACATTTTGAGTTCTGCTATTCATTATATTTTATTTTATCAAAGCCAATTACTCCTCATATCGTTCACTGTCTTAATTATATATATATACAAAGAAATAGAAAAAACAGTTAATTTTAGCTTACTTGCTATAAGATTAGTAATATGACTTGTGTTATAAAGTTCGTTATATTGTGTAAAATTATACAGCTACTCTTTCTGTCAGGACTTTATAATTAATGAGCAGTCAACATCATACCGTGAAGTTAATTCCGAAAACTAGCTAACTTCAAATCTCTGTCTAAATGCTTTTCTATAATGCTTTTAGTAGGCATTAATTACATATATCAAACTTATGTTGGAAATTTTCCCTATTATACTCAAGAATCTGTAATTAGAACCTTTGTTTAATATTCTGAGTAACTGTAAAATAATAGCTATATCTGACAAATGAACTCTTCTGTTGTCATGATAGCTGCTTAGTGAGTTAACTGGGCTGCACCCTGCAGCTGCTGTTTATTCATTTACTGGGACAATTATCCATTCATTTCTGAAGATCAGGATTGGTCATTTGTCTGTATTTCGGCATGCTCTTATCAAGAAATGTCTGGAATGCTGTAGTCCTGGCTTTGGATTAGGTCTATTGGTAGTGTGATTTATTTTAATTTAAGGCTGGAACAGAATGTTAGTCTAGTTTATCACCCCCTGACACCTTGTATTTTAGTTCTAAGATAGGCTGCCTGTTTTTGATTGTCAGGCATTTTGTATGAGCCAATATGGACCATTCTATTCCAGGTTGGGGCAGGCCATGCCCAGAAAAGCAAATCAACTAAGATTCAAGTATTGAAATAAAAATCACCATTCGCTACCATTGGTTTCTGTACAATGCAATACGTTTACGTTACTGAGCCTTAATTTCACACTTAAAGCTAGATATACTGGATTGGATCAATTCTTAAATATTAATCTAGCAACAATTAATCTTAAAAACATTTCATAGCAAACTTAAAAATGATTAGCAATCTCATATAGCTGCCCGTCATGTGTAAAAATGAATAGCATTTATTGGAGTTTATAGTAATCAGACGTCTCTTAATATGTAAGGCCGAATATTAATCCAATGATTTCTGTGAACATTCAAATGAGAAGGGAACATATTATCTGTGAGTGTTGGATAAGGAATCATTAATTAGTTTGTGTTTGTGTTATCCTGGAATAAGAGAACTATTATTCTTTTTTTAATATTGACACTAAGAAATAATGGATTAAATTAAAATGTGAATTTGACAATGTTTGTTACAAAACCTAAACTGAATAACTGTGTGATTTTTGGAATGACAATGAATTGATAATTAATTTTAGAACTTTGGCAAAGTAAATGATTCAGTATTTCTAAATGGATTTGCTCTGATGTTGACTAGATATTTCTTAATCTGTCAGCTGAGAATGCAAATTCTGGCATGATGACATGGAAAGACATTAGATATTCAGTGAACGTTGATCAGAAATGGTTTGTCATTCAAAATTCTCAGATCTTCAAGATTTCTATATATGGTTTCTCTACTTTTCTTTTGGAGAAATATAATATATAATAAGAACAAATTTTGCATTGTATTTAATTCATGCAATTTTTCATATCATCAATATTGAGACATTTGAGTCAGAATTATAAAGAAAATAAGTTGATAAGGAAGATTTATTTTCACAGAAACATACAGTCAACAGCATTTTTGTTTCAATATTGTCTCTGAATAAACGGATAAATACGTTTAATGGAGATCTGTTGACAATGTAATGAGCCACAATTACAGTTTTATCATAATTTTTGGATTGGAAATCTATCAGAAAAAAATCCTATATTCAGAACTTGCTTCATCTCGATACTTGTTACGTGTAGTATCCTCAGTCATAATTAATAAGGTGTCATCATTGATCTGGGAAAGATGTAGTGTGTAAATTATAATAAGGTGTCTGTTACATATGTTTGGATCTGGTCAGACTGTGATGTTTGCTGTGATTATTCATCCTGAGAAGAATAAGGCACGTACAAAGTGTTTTTCACTGAACAGTAATTAGGTGGTCTTGAAGCCATTAGAAGTACTTTGATTTAAATAATGTTGAGCTGATTTCCATGATCTGGGAAATGTTTCACAACATTTTACCAAAGTTCTGGATTCTAAGCATTCAATGGGTTTCGGCCAAGCACCCTTCACTTGTCGTCATTCTCAAGTGAGGTGTCGAACGCTCAGGCACTGGCTGGAATTCAAGGTGCCAGGAAGTCTGCTTCAACCTCTCCAAAACACAGCTCTCGGGCTGGTTGTAACAGGATCTCCCGAACCTTTGTGAGTTTTTTGACCGGGCTTTCCACTGTTTCCTGGAGCTGATTACTTTGTCTACTGTTTCCTTTAGTTGACCTTTTTAGCTCTGATTTTCTCAGCTGTAGGAATATTTAGAATGTTCAATTTTGGGCGACAGGTCACTTGACCTTAGCGGACAGATAAAATATGGTTCGCTTATTGTTGTAATAACGAATTGAGAATGAATCTTTGCATTTTAATGCAAATAAAATGTTTCAATTTTATCAGTGGTTTACAATGAAATTGATTAGATACTCATTAAGAGAGATCAACTGGCAATTATAAGCTATTTGCAGGATTATTGAATTGAAAAAGGATACAGACGTACAGAGATTTTTTTTGGAAGGCATTGCTTTTTCATTGTAATATCTTTGCTGTTCAAGAGCTCTATGTAGCTGTTCATTGGTTCTCTTGTCCATATACTAATTTATAATTCATATCGCTTTTATTGTGTCCGGAGTTTTGAGATTTGTATCAGATTAAGAAGAAAACGAGGAGTTATTAAAATGAGAACATAGAACATAGAAAAATACAGCGCAGTACAGGCCCTTTGGCCCTCGATGTTGCGCCGATCCAAGCCCACCTAACCTACACTAGCCCACTATCCTCCATATGCCTATCCAATGCCTGTTTAAATGCCCATAAAGAGAGAGAGTCCACCACTGCTACTGGCAGGGCATTCCATGAACTCACGACTCGCTGAGTAAAGAATCTACCCCTAACATCTGTCCTATACCTACCACCCTTTAATTTAAAGCTATGCCCCCTCGTAATAGCTGACTCCATAAGTGGAAAAAGGTTCTCATGGTCAATCCTATCTAAACCCCTAATAATCTTGTACACCTCTGTCAAGTCATCCCTGAACCTTCTTTTCTCCAATGAAAACAGCCCCAAGTGCCTCAGCCTTTCCTCATACGATCTTCCTACCATACCAGGCAACATCCTGGTAAACCTACTCTGCACCCGTTCCAGTGCTTCCACATCATTCCTATAGTATGGCGACCAAAACTGCACACAATACTCCAGATGCGGCCGCACCAGAGTCTTATACAACTGCAACATGACCTCAGGGCTCTGGAACTCAATTCCTCTACCAATAAAAGCCAGCACTTGAGTGAATAGAAAGCACAGTAAATTTAAATTACAGAGGAAACAGAGAGTATTTGCTCCAAATAAACAAATATTTTTATGTCGAAAGTGTGGTGGTGGAAAAGCACAGCAGACCAGGCAGCATCCATGGAGCTGGAGATTCCCGATGAAGGCTTCTGCCTGAAACGTGGTTTCTTCTGCTCCTCAGATGCTGCCTGACATTCTGTGCTATTCCAGCACCACATTCTTGACTCTGGTCTCCAGCATCTGCTTTCCTCACTTTCTCCAAATATTTGTAATGGTCATGAACTGAAAATGTTAGCCTCGGCAGTGAAACAAAACCAAATTTACACTTTTTTTGCAATATTTGGACTGAAAATTGTTTGTGATCATGCAACACATTAGCACATATGAACAGCTCTTCCGTTAGAATCCTTTGCCATTCATAATAAAGAATAACCACAGTTTTGAACAACCAGTATCGTGTGTAATTACTGAACTGAAATACCAGCGGACAACTACTGTATTTATCGGAGGGAATGATAACGGATCCTTACTGTGGCAGTGGGGATTGATCTCAGGAACAATCAGATAGTTACTCTGATTATTCCCCTGAACAGTAATTAGCTGGTCATGGGGACCTTTGTGTGACCTCATGTTTCGTGTTTTGTGTGAGCATTGATTTAAAAAAAACATTGAGATATTTTACAAGATTTAGGAACACATTGATAATCAAGTATTAAAGGTATTGACTAAAGTCAACTTTAAAAACGTTAGAAATGCTTAGAGAAACGCAATTAAACTATTGTAGAATCCCTGTTCGCACAGTGTGGTAACGGGTCATTTCGTTGAAGAAAATGACCCTCCAAAGAGTAACCCATCCAAACACTTTCCCAACCATATTCCTCTACATTTCATGCTGACTAACATACACATCCCTGAACACAATGTGCAATTTAGCATGGCCAGCTCACCTAACCTGCACATCTTTGGATTGTGGGAGGAAACCCGAAAAAAGTCACATAGACCTGGGGAGAATGGGCAAAGTACACAAAGACAGTCACCGAGGATGGGATCAAACCAAGATCCCTGGCACTGTGATGCAGCAGTGTTAATGACTGAGCCACTGTTCAACTATATGCAATAAGTAAAATCAGTGAGAGGTATGCAAAGACAAATTTCAAAAAAACACCCTCCGCTATTGTCAAAGCATGTAAAATTTACATTCAATACGAATAGATGAATGGAAAACAAAAAAAAACAAATCTCCAACAATTCACGAATGAAAAATTCGTTTATTTCCAGAAATGTTCAAATTCCCAAAGTTCAAAATGTACTGTGACTATTTCATGAAACAATAGAGATGTCAGTTTAGTTTGTTGTACTTCAAAACGTCACAAGAATTTTAAATGATTTTGTTCCATGAAAAATGATTAACTTCTATTGTGTTTATAAATACAGTAAATATTAACATGCAAGCGAAACATAATTAAATCAATTCAACTTTTGCTAGGGTTAAAATAAAAATTGATATTTACAACACACACTGCAAATCTTTACATTATTTCATACATGAGCCATATTCCACAGATATACCCTGAACTATATTGAACAATGACTAGATAATTGCAGCAATTGGATTGTCAAAATTCTATCAGTTAATTTAAGAATACTGAGAAATCTTAGTTGATTATTTCACTGAACAATGTGGAGAAACGACCAGGAATTATTCTAATGAAAAGTAATTACAGTTCTCCGAATGCTTCAGGCTGACATTACCTTGATCATTCAAATGAGCAATCATCAAATATTTACAATGAGGCATTGAATCGGAAGTCATTGGTTCCATTATGGGATCGTTCACCTGAACGGTAAATTGATTTTTATATTGTAGTGTTCGTACTCAGAAACAATTGATGGAAGTAAAATGCGATTCTCACTATATTTGTTAGAAAGATTAACTCCAATAATTGTGCAATTATTGTAATGGCAGTGACTGGAAAAATAACATTATAATCTGAAAAAATAAATTGATGAAATATTCTAAAAGCACCTTGCTGTGATGATTATTGGATATTCACTAAGATCGGTAAACTGAGAAATACAATATAATAGCTAGCTTCATGGATTCACAAAAATGAGCAATTCAGATATTATTCAGCAGAATTGTTTTTGGATCAAACATGCAGGATTACAAGAATGACATGTTACCATCCATAGGTTTTCTTCTTGAGACGTACTTTTAATTTATATACTTTTGTACATGACCAATGTTTAGACATTCCTGTCAGAACTAGGAAGTTAATAACTAGATAGTGAAAGTGCGTATGACAGTGAACTAAGATACAGGGAACTTCCATAATTTTGTGATGATTGTACATTGATAAATAACTTTGGAGTTAAAAAAGTAAATCAACATGTTCAAAGTTTTTTTGCTCATAACAAATTGAAAATTAAAAAATCCTTCTGCAGTGCACATGATTTGAAAATGCATCAGTCACCAGTCACAAAAAACATCGGCGCGAGACAATAAGATCCTTATGAAGGGTATTCTTCTCAACAGTAATTCGAGGACCTTGAACATCTTCATGTCGTTCTTGCAAAGAACACTCTTATTATTCCTAAAGTTTTATTATCGTAAATATTTCGACATTTGTATCAGAACTAGGAAGAAAATGAGAAGCGATTCACATGAGTATTTTCGTGAGTGAAAGTCAAAGTAAATTTACAGTGCCATCTTTCACTATTTTCTCTGAATAAGCAGATAAAGATTTTTAATGTGCAAGCTCAACATGTTTACACCTACAGGTTGTACTAAGCCAAAATACATTATTTTATTTTGCGATACTTCAACTGGATTGGAAATCTGCTATGTATGCTGACGTTAGCGTCCTTGCTCATTTGTAATAAAGCATTGTTATTAGTTTTAGCGAAATATTTCGTGTGCAATTACTGAAGTGAAATGTAAGAAATCAAGTGCATTTATTGGATGGAACTGCTCACCAAATGTTTATTGTGGTTTTTGTTCTCAGAAACAGTCAGATACTCAGGTTTTTCTCTTGAGCAGTAATGAGATGACCAGGAAGACATTTGTGTGGCTGTGTGTGCCGAGTTCAGTGAGCATTTCTTTTCAATTACAATTATATTTTACGAATATAGGAAGGGATTAATAATCGTGTGTTAAAGATCTTAATTAAGGTCATATTTTCTTTTAAAATTACGAGAATTCTTTTGTGCAACAATAATTTGGAGATGTCGGTGTTGGACTAGGGTGGACAAAGTCAAAAATCACATGACGCCAGGTTATAGTCCAACAGGTTTATTTGGAAGCACTAGCTTTCAAGGCTATGGCTCTGCATCAGGTGATCTGGTCTCTTAGGAGAGACACTACTAGAGATACACAAGTGCCTTTCATTATCTTCCCAACAAGGAAGGGTGGGATTATAATCACTTGGGATTACTCAAATGAAAAACTAACCAGTGTTCATTCCGATAATTGGGCTGCGAATTAATTAGACTGTTTCTGTGTCATGGACTGAGAATGAACGAGTAATTCACGTTAATAATGGTACTAAGCACATATGCTCTTAATTACATATTAATATCAGGATAATTGGAAGAAAGATAAATCGACATATCATCAGCCTGTTGTAAATTTAAAAAAAATACAACTGCTGAGTACGTTTAAAGCAGTTTTTCTTATAAAAGAAAAAGATAATGAGAATGTTTAGCAGTCGGACGGAATCGGAAGAAAAGGTCATTCACTGTGACTATTCAGCTGCAGACATCTTCTCTCCTTCCACAAAAGTATAACGTGCAACAATTCCAAATGTATTCTGATTGATAAAGGAAAGAGCAAACACCTGTAAATTCTATTTTTTGTTTACAAAAAATGTCACCAATTTAATTTTTTTAGCTTTAAAATATTTAAATCTTACTGTGATCAGAATTACTATAAATCTTAGTATTGAAGAAAAATGTAATCAAATCAAATCAAAATATACATCGATATTCACAATAATTGGGAGAGTGAACATTGCAATATCTTTCCATCAGTTGATGTACTGCGCTATAATTCCACTTTTCTATCCCTTACTGGATTGATCAGTGGTTAGATATTAGCAATAACTAAATTATTAATATGCTGTCAGTGAACTGCATGTAAAGAGAAACTTCCCATTGCTGTTTGTTCGAAATAAACAGTAATTATTGGTGAAATGTCATTAGATATCTCTTAATCGATGAGGCTGCGATTACTTTGATTGTTGAAATGAGTAGTATTCCAATATTTCCAATGAGCATTGGATGGAAAATCGATCCTTTTTGGTGTAGACCAGATTGTTTTATATTGTAGTATTGGCAGTAATAATCAATGGATTAAATTATGATGTACATCACACCTTACTGAATATTTTCAATATTTCTAACAGGTTTCTAGTCCAACCTTCAGTTTAAAAAGGGTAATTTTGGCTCATCACATCAGTAACTGCAAAGGTTTTCAACACATCTCCAAAGTTATTAATCTTATAATTAAAAAAAATCAAAAAATTACCTCTGTAAATGTCATTGACTCTAACTTTAGATTATAGTCAAGTTCGTTCTCTACTTATTTTCGTCCAATTTCTGACACCAGTGGTTAAATATTGATTAGTTTAAATGTCATATGAATGAGACATTAGTTTTCTCTCAAAGATCTGTGCAGCACAGGAATTGGTCCTTTGGCCCATAATGTTATGCTGAACATAATGCAAAAGAAACTCATCCCTTCTGCCGACCCTTGATCCATATCCATCCAAATTCTCTAAATGAACATTAAACAGCCTTAATGTATCTGCCTCCACCACCAACCCTTGAAGTTCATCCCAGACATCAACCACTCCCTGTGTAAAAAATAATTGCCCCTCACATGCCCCTTGAACGTCCCCCCCCCCCCCCCCCCAGCCTTAAATGCATGTCTCATAGTTTGGACATTACAACTCTGGGGAGAAACTTCCTGACTGACAACTCTACCTATGTATCTCATGATTGTAGAGACTTCAATCAATTCTTCCCCCAGCCACCGCCACTCCACAAAAAAGCAGCCTGAGTTTTTCTCGCCTTTCCAAATCCAGGCAGCATCCTGGTAAATGCACTCTGTACCCTCTCCAAATCCTCCATATCCTTCCTGTAATGTGGTAAACAGAAGTGAATACAATACTTTAAGTACTCCTTAACCAAAGTTTTATGAAGTTGCAACATGATATCCTGACTCTTGTAACCAGTTCCCTGACCAATAAAGGCAAGCATGCCATTTGCCTTCCTAACCACCTAATTACTTGCATGGTCACTTTCAGGGAGCCATGGTCTTGAATGCCAAGATCCCTTTGAACAACAAAGCTGTTCATGGTCCAGCCATTAACTATCTACTTTTCCTTAACATTTGAGATCCCAAAGTGAGACACCTCACACTTGTATGGATTAAACCTCACGTTTAATTTCTCTGTCCATAGCTGCAGTTTATCATTTTCCTGCTGTATTCTTTGACAACCTTCTACATTATTCAACTGCACTGAACTTTGTATCATCTGCAAGCTTATTAACTCACCCAATTAGATTTTAATTCATGTCACTTCTATATATTTGTATCGTAACCAGAAGGGTTCCAGTACAGATCCCTGTGGAAAAAAGACAGAAAATGAGGGAAATGCAGAATTCATGAATAAATGAGTTTTTTTCAATGACAAAACAATTCTGATGAATAATCTCTGAAGTTGTGATTTTTGTTTTCAAATTAACCCAATATTTTAATTCTCAGTTTACTGATCTTAATGAATATCCAGTACAAACTGCTTTGAATATATTGAATCATTTTAAGTGTTGAGTTCTAACATTAATTATTATTTAATTGTCATTTCAATTCTCACACCATCATGAGATTCACATTTTAGTTGAATCCATTATTTCTTAGTGCCAGTGTCATAATGAAATATTAACATACTTTTCAGGTCAACACACCTGCAATCAACCAAAATTTTCTCACCCAACACTCATAGTAACTATCTCATTCTCTTTCATTTGAATTTTCATATTAATAGAAGGATTATTAATTAGCCTTATCAATTAAGAGATGGGTAATTATTTTTCACTTCAATATTTCAGTTTCTTTTCCGATGTACTGCACAATTACATTGCAATAAGGATTTTCTTATCAACCTTAAATTTGGTTTCAGCCATTTTAAAACTAATTATTGCTAATGTCTAACTGGTAATCATTGTTTAAATGCAATATATCCAGCTGTCGTTGTGGAACAATGGCTCAATGCATCAACTGACAAACAATATTGCACTCTACACTCTCTTAATCTTAGCAAAATAATTTTCAGTGTGGAAGCTTAGTTGGATTGAATTGGCTGTGAGCAAAAATACATTCTGAGAAAGGGTCACTGGACCCAAAGTATTAACACTAAATGCTCCCCACAGATGCTGCCAGACCTGCTGAGTTGGTTTCCAGCAATTACTGGTTTTGTTTCTGAGTTCCAGCATCCACAGTTTTTTGCGTTCTTGTACTGATTGTACTTCACTTCAATGCTAACATTTCTATATTTCTGATTATTACAAAAGAGCGAACTATTTTTCACATTAAACATTATTTAAATTTCACGTGTTTCTTGTGTACACAAACCTGAATTAACAAATGTTGATCAATTCTTTTACAATAAATCACAATTTGTGAAACTGAGGGAAGTTGTCTTTCGCTGAGTAGTCACATTGAATGACCAATGCTTTATTTCCAAATCATGTGCTTTACAAAGCAGTTTAATTTTAATTTATGTATATGAATAACTGCTTCAAACATATTGAATTAATAGATTATCATGAGACTTATATTTATTTAAGATCATTGTCGCTTCGTTCCATCATTATTAGAAATTACTAATTCTTTTTATCCATTGCACACTGGAACTGTCTAATACAATCCTCGTCCAATTATCACAATAAATATCTGAGCAGATTTCCTTGAGAGTAACTACAGTAAGTATGTGATTATAGTCCTGCCCTTCCTACATGGGAACATTATGGAGGGCGCTAGTAATGTCTGTACTAATAGACCAGGAGGCAGGCGTTCAATTTCTACCTGAAACAGAGATGTGTCAAAGCACCTCAGAGTTGATTAGAAAATATCAAAGTGTCAATTGAATTACTTTTCAATCCAACATTTTCTCAACTTATATCTGTTGTTCATTATAATGATCACAATATCTTGAATGTATTTGCTTCAGGTCACTGATTAAAGTATGAATGTTATTAAGGTGAGGGGGAAAGTTTTAAAAAGGATCTGAGGGGCAACTCTTTTCACAACGCGTGTTTGGCATGTTGAGATGAGCTGTGAGAGGAAAGGCAGCGGCTGGTACAATTACAACATCTAAAAGACATTTGGACAGTTACATGGATAGAAAACATCCAGAGCGATATGGGACAAACACAGGAAAATGGGAGTCGTTTAGTTTCGGAAACCTGGCCGGAATGCCAAGTTGGACTGAATGGCCTGTTTCCGTGCTGTATCAGTCTAACTTTTTACAATTCAAACTTGACTGTGATGGGTAAAGGAAAGCAAAAACGGGTGTTCATTCTATTTTCTGTCCATGAAAAAGTGACATAGATTTTAAATAATTGTGTCACATGAAATAGTTCACTCTTATTGTGATTAGAAATACAATAAATCCGAGCATTAAAGTGAAATATAATTAAATTAATTCAACTGTGTTTCCATGGTTAAAATAAAAATTGATATTCACAATGATTGAGAGTTTGTACACTGCAATATATTCACATCAGTTCACGTACTGAGCTATTATTGCACATTTACACCCCTTACTGAACTGAACAATATTAGCAACACATAGATTTTTGAAAATGTATCAGTGCACTTTAAAGAAGGAGATATTTAATGTTACTATGTGACTGTGCAATGTGTAGACATGAACAGCAATCATTGCAGTGAAAAGTAATTACAGTTCTCTGAATTTATAAGGCTGAGGTTGCTGTGATTATTCAAATGAACAAAAGTCAGTTTTAAAAGCGTGTTGGATGGAAAATCATTGGTTCCACTGTGGGATAGTTGACCTGAAAACAATAGCATTGCTGCAATGGATTAAATGAAACAATGGATTAAATTAAAATATGGATCTGACTATACACGTTAGAAAGACAAACAACTTATTCTGTAATTATTATAAGGATAATGAATTCATAATAAATGTTGTAATCTGAACAAATAAGTTGACTCAATATTTTAAAAGCACTTTGCTCTGATGTTGATTAGACATCATTAAGATCGGTAAACTGAAGACTAAAATATAACAGCTAGATTGGTGGATAGAGGACAATAAATGAGCCATTCAGTAATTATTGAAAATAAATGACTTTTGCTCAAAATGCAGACAATACAGAAGTAATGTATTTCATTCAATTAGCTTACATGTAGAAAGGTATGTTTTTAATTTATTTAATTTTATCCTGATCGATGTTCAAACATTTGTGTCTGAATTAGGAAGAAAATAAGGAGATAGTGAAAGTGAATATCAGAGTGACCACAAGATACAGTCTATGACGTTTGATAGAAAAAGGAATTTGCATAATTTTGTAATTATTGAACGTTGATAAATAATTAAATCCTCAGGTACTGAAGCAGTCCAACCCCAAGAACTACAAAATCTGGACAATATCCAAGTTTGGGCTGACAAGGGGCAAGTAACATACATGCCACACGAATGCAGGCTGCGACCATCACGTATAAGAAATGACCTAACCACCATCACTTGATATTCAATGCTGTTACCATCACTGAACACCCACTATCAACACTATCCTGGGGATAATCATTGATCAGAAACTGAATTGGTCTCACCACATAAACACAGTGGCTACAAGAGTAATTGAACTCCTGGTTCCTGAAAGCCTGCCCAACAGCTACCAGGCACAAGTCAGGAGTGTGATGGAATACTCCCCACTTGCCTGGATTAGTGCAGCCCTAACAACACTCAAGGAACCCATGGCCACTTCCATCTCGAAGGACAAGGCCAACAGCTATATGGAAAGACAACTACCTTCAAGTTCCCCTCCAAGGTACTGACCCACCCTGACTTGGGAATATATCGCCATTCCTTCACTGTCGGTGGCTGAATGTCCTGGAAATCCCCACGCCAATGGCATCGTGGGTCATCCCACAGTAGCTAGACTGCAGCGGTTCAAGAACACAGCTCACCACCAATTTCTCAAGGGTAACTAGGAATGGGCAATAAATGCTGGGCCCAGCCAGTGACAACCAAATCACATCAAATAAATATTAAAATAATGTCTGCAAGATCAAAACAGCTCCAACTCTGTCCTAGCTGCAATCTCTGCCTCTTCTTATTGACAAAGATAAAAGGTTACCCTGCTCAACTTTCTCATCAGTACAGTATTCACCCCGGCCTTCTGTTATACCAACCAGCAGCATTTCCATCACCAGCAGCAACTCCACTTAAAATATTTTGTCAGTAACTTTTCATTAACTGGTTACTTCAACTACAATGCATCTCTACAAACAGACTAAGTACCTTTAAGGCGACAACAAATTTTCTAACAACCTTTCTTGATCTCTCTCTGCCATTCTTTTTGGTTATATGAGGTAGGGAGGGATGGGATCATCACAGTGATGTAAGATATATGTAATACAGTGAGACAGCAAAGGTAGCATGGCTCACGTTAACTCTTAGACCCCACAGAGTGGAACAACACAACACAACACAACATTTCAACCCGGCGTGACAGTAATAAAATGTGGATCGGTTGAACCGGCTGGATTTGTTTCAGCTGGAGTTTGTGAGAGTGAGGGATGACATGACTGAAGTGTCTGAAATCCTGAATGGTTTGGTAAGGAGGACGTGGAAAGAATGTTTCCTCTTGTGGGTCATACGTGAACTCGAGAGAACTGCTTTAAAATTAGATTCACCCTTTCAGGACAGAGATGAGGAGATTTATTTCCTCACAGAGGGCTGTGCAACTTTGGAACTCTCTGCCCCAGAAGGTGGGCTCAATGAATATTTTTCAGACACAGGTTGATAGATTCTTGCTAAGGGACGTTAGGGGAAGATGGAACACAAATCACTAACAGATCAGGCCTGGCCTTATTGAATGATGGAGTGGACTTGAGGGGCTGAATGGTCACCTCCTGCTTCTTTCTCACATGACCCAGGACTAAGAGCTTTGTTGAAAATTCATTCAATGGATGTAGGTGCCACTGGCTATGGGCAGCATTTATTACCCAGAGGGCAGGTAAGAGTCAACCACATTGCTGTGGGTCAGGGGTCACATGTAGACTCGATCATGTAAGGATGGCAGCTTCCTTCCCTAAAGGACATCAGTGACCGAGATTGATTTTTCCTGACAATCGAGAATAATTTCATCAATAGACTCATAATTCTAGATGATTATTGAATTCAAACTACTGAAACTGACTGACCATGTGGCTCTCAGTGAATCCAACACAAGTGAATGAAAACATTGCTCAGAGTCTGGTTCTGGAACATTCAACACAACCAGGAAATGGAAAGCGAATAATTAGCTGAAAACAAGGCCACTGCTCTGTTAGGAACAAAATCATTCAATGTTCAGTTATTGACCATAATTGACTCACAGAATATTCTAACCTGTAGAATCACAGTAAAAGGGAAAAGTAAACAACATTCTTGGCAAATACATAATGAACCAACTGCTTGTATAAAACCGCTCTGAACAGAGGGGCTGAATCCTCCACAAACTGACAAATCAGATTTGTAGATAGAGATTGGAAATCTTTGGGAAAAATCCCTTCGCTGCTGATGGTGTGTGCTAGAAGCCATTCTCAGAGTGATCTGCCACTTATTTCCTTTGAAGAAAATCTGTTTCCCCTCACAAATGGAGGTGTGTTGCTCACTTACAGACTGACTTACAGACAAAGGAAACCTGATCAGGGACTCGCAGGTCAATTAAGCTTTTAGTGACAGTCCACTGCACACAACAAGAGCTCAGACCACAACAGATTCTAGTGAAACCAACAATGCAATGAAAAAGGCGAATTGGTCTTTATAATCATGCAGCCTCTCTCAATCAAATAATCCCAGTCAACTTCTAAACATTTTATAACTATTAATATCAATGAATATATATTTATTTCCATTCCCAATTTCCTCCAAAAAATGCATCAGATTATTCTCTTTAAAATATATTTTAAATGGTGAATTCCAAATCACAATTCATTTCCAATCATTCTTAGAGGAAAACAACTTGCAAACTAAAATAGTTTTCATGTCAATAATGACACTGGACCCTTTGTTATGTAGTTTAACCGTATGTCCAAATATTGTTTTGGTTCATTATTGCAGTAAAGCTAAAATTAAAGTCTATTTATTTTCTCTGATATCCTTCCATTACTTTATTCCCTAATAACAATGCATGGCGTAATGGGTGACAAGCGTTAAAACAGAATCGAATTTTCAATGCAAGAACTGGTACAAATAATCACATATTATTCAGTTCATTCATTGTCGTTGATTATCAGAGTTATTTTCACTGTATGATCACGTTAAATTCACTTAAATAATCACAGTACAATTTCCACCTCTATAGATAAGTAAAGTGAATATCAAATTATTAATATTTCAAGTCAAACCAAATTCACATTTTGTTCTGTTTTATTCAAGGAATGATGGAATGTGTTACATTATTATGGGAAACAGGAACAAGTGAAGGTGGTGGCTCTCAGATGTGAAGCCTTAAAGCCAAAGGGCCAGGTGGTAGTTACAGTGGGGGAGGTATCTAGTCTCCCGCTCTCCTCAGAAGGCAGTGAGGATGGTGACACTGACTGGAACGGGTTAGATGACAAAGCGCCTACGTATGGACAGAGGGACGGCAATGGGTGGGATGACCCACCGCCCTGTAAGGCCCAGAAGTCCGTGTCTATGGCATCGCTGGGCATCAAAGCTCAAACTTGGACAGACAGTAGGGAGCAACAAGGGGAACTGACAGAAACTAAACCTGAACCATTCACCCGCTGAACGACAGATGTTGGTGAATGAACACCCAGCCTGATAGAGAAATGGTAATAATGGACCTTATTGTGACAATATGGATGAATTAGTAGAGGTACACAGTCTCACCGAAGATGATGTATGGACCCTCCCTCGGGCCAAGATGCCCTGAAGTGTACAACAGAAACTGTCCCTGCAATGAGAGGATGGGGTGCAAGCCGATTCCCCCCAGAGTACAGCTGACCAGTGGCTCCAGGCATTTACAGATATTGCAGGGACACACTGGGGACGGGACAGGCTGAATGGGCTAAAATAACCTGAGTGACTCAGGGGCTCAAGGGTAATATCAAGGATATTAGAGAGGAAGCCTGAGGTGTGTAAGGACCACGGGGATTACCAAACCCCAACCTGTGATGATGAAATAGGTTTGATGTAATAAAAAGATGACATGGGACCCTATTTAACTGTAATTATAAACATGGGACTCCCAGTGGGAGATAATTCTAACCACACTCTGAATTGGGCCATGAGAACTGAGGCAAATGCAGAAACACAGGGGAATAGCTGCAGTACAGGGAGGGTAATCAGACCCACAATGTTACAAGGGAAGCAGGAAAGGGCACATAGACAAGGAACATAGGCACAGAGAGGGAGATAGGTGTTCATATTGTGAGTGGCCTGTGTTCATGTCGGTATTTGCATTTTCCATGAATATTCATTGACGTGCTGTTGAGGGGCCAACACTTGCATGATTCTAACACCGGAGCATCTTTGTCAGTTACCGATAAGCATTTACCCCTCACCCCCTCAATTAATAAAATGAGAGCAGTCGGAGAGGGAATCTAGGAAGCTGGATGAAGCAAACCTGCCCCGATGTAGACCGGGAGTATTAAAAAATGTATTCAAATATGGGGGTATGAAACTCAAGAAGGGACCATTCTGGAAGTTGCTCCTATTTATTCTAAAATGGCAACTATTGATATCAACGCCTAAATTTAAACATGGGATGCTCCGGCCTGGACTGGGATAGAAAGAAAAGGAGAGGCAACCTCTCCGGAGTAGCTAGGGAGACTGGGACAGTCAAAGAGTCTGGTGGGTTATAGCTCGGACGAATTCAGCGGTATGCGGAACTCAAACAGGAAAGTGGGTTGTTATCTATCGACCCTGTAGAGATCGAGGGCCCTCTCACTCCCCACACAAACAGGATCTCATCAAAGCTGGGGCTGAGGAGGCAATAATTGTGAGAGTGACAGATTGACAGAAGCTGGAAATAGTCTGGGTGCATACCTGTGGAAATTGAATGGCAGATGAAATTGGTGTTTACTGACTGAGGAGAACAGGGCATCAGGATACTATTACCTCAGGGATCCTGCAATATTCCAGTATATCCCACCGATGTGTGTTTGATGGATTTAGTCACCCTGATCTTAACAACACCTCATCACCTCAAACAGTGAGAAAGAACATATCCAGATATTATACAGAGTATTGGATCAGGTTAACCAGGCCAGGCTTAAAATTAACGCACAGAGAGTGCAACTGGGAAGGTAGGGAGAGACGGAACTAGGACATCATATTGGGGAGATCAAATCAGGAAGGGAGAGGGAACAGTCCCAGCGGGAACAAAAACTATGATTATGAAACTATCCACCCACACATCGTAAAGGGATCAGGCAAACTTTAGGATTGTTTAATTATTGTGGGAATTTTGTGGGGAATTATCCAGAAATAGAGAACCATCACGAGCCCTGGCAGAAGCGAGGACATTAACCAGGGGTGAGGGAGGCAAAATGCACACAGTCAGCATGCTTTTGGTATAGTTCATGACTGGGCTCGGTGAAGGTATATCACCCTGTCTGGGGGCCACATTGAGCACGAAGAACAGGTCAGAGAGTTAGTGGAAGCAGCTAACTTTCCCAGTGAAGCAGTGACCAAGGGACACATGTCCCAGGAAACGAAGTTAAGCAGCTCTGTGGCCTGTTTGGTACTGAACAGAAATCCCATCTCACAAACCACCCCCAGAGCTCAGGGACAGTAGAAGGAATGAAGCAGACACTGAAAGCTAGTCTGACTAAGGCCCTGACAGAGACAGGCAGGGATGGGTTACAGTGCTCCCCACCATCCTAATAAAACTGACGTCAGCTCCAGCAAAGGGAACCAAGCAGTCCCCCTTTGAATTAGTGACCGGATGGACTGTGCAGCTGCCAGAGGGTATGGTAGTGGGAGGGCTGGAGATGTACAATGGCAAGAATAGGGTGAAACAATTTGTCAAAGAACTGACAATGCAACTGCAGGGGAAGTTGCAGACGGACAGAGAATCAGAGACTGGGAAAGGGAGCTCATAAACATCCGAGCTGACATCCCGAACCCAGGAGATCGGGTCAGGGGGGAGATATTAGTGGAACGTATGAAAGAAACACATCAAAATGCTGGACTTTGGCTGGGGGAGCCAAAGAATTCCAGAGAGGGAACTCTTCCATCATGCATTAGTAAGGAGCTCTGAATAAACATTGGTCGTGCTGCTCAGCACAGAACTCAAGGCTCCTACATTACATTACATTACATTACATTACAGTGTGGAAACAGGCCCTTCGGCCCAACAAGTCCACACCGACCCGCCGAAGCGAAACCCACCCATACCCCTACATTTACCCCTTACCTAACACTACGGGCAATTTAGCATGGCCAATTCACCTCACCCTGCACATCTTTGGACTGTGGGAGGAAACCAGAGCACCCGGAGGAAACCCACGCAGACACGGGGAGAACGTGCAAACTCCACACAGTCAGTCGCCTGAGGCGGGAATTGAACCCGGGTCTCAGGCGCTGTGAGGCAGCAGTGCTAACCACTGTGCCACCGTGCCGCTCCTCTTTGTTATTTCTCCCAGCAACAGAGTGCATTGGTATGTTGCCGGCTGGAGATCTGTGACCAGTGCCTCTGTTCCACAAGGGTCAGAGCTGGGACAGCTGTTGTTTGTAATACATACAAATGATTAGCCTGAAAATGTAAACAATTTAATTAGCAAGTTTGTAGATGGCACAAAGTGAAGAAGTTGTGAATCGTGAAGAATGTTGTCAAATGAAACATCAAGGACGAGATCAGTTGGAAGGTTATGCGGAGAAATTGCAGATAGATTTTAATTCAGACAAGTGTGACGTGATGCGTTTTGGGCAGCTCATTGTAAGGGGAATGTATACACTAAAAGGAAGTGCCCTGAGCAGCATTGATATACAGAGATGCAAGTTCACAGCTCCCTGAATGTGGTGAAGGAGGTGGATGGCAGGCTTGCCTTCTTCTGTCAGGGGAGTGAATATAAAACTGTCATTCGGCCACCTTTGCAGTATTGTGTACTGTTTTGAGCACCGCATTATAAGGAGGATGTGGAGGCTTTGGGGAGGGTGGAAATGGGTTTACCAGGATGTTGCCTGGATTGGGAGAGGTTCGAAAATCTTGGATTGTTGTCTTTGGAAAGTCAGTGGCTGTGGAGTGATCCGAGAGGCACAGACAGAGTGAATAATCTGAATCCTTTTCCAAGTGGAAATGACCAATTCCACAGGCCATAGATTTAAGGGGAGAGGGGGCAAGTTTAAAGGAAATGAAAACCGAAAGAACAGCAGATGTTATAAACCAGAAAGAAAAACAGAAGTTTCTGGAAAAGCTCAGCAGTTCTAGCAGCATCTTTGAAGAGAAATTAGTTAACATTTCTGAGAAAGGGGGACTGGACCCGAAACATTAACTGATTTTTCTTCACAGATGCTGCATGACCTGCTGAGCATTTTCAACAACATCTGTGCAAGTTAAAAGGGAGTTGTGTCAGACAAGTTTCTTATTCAGGAGGTTGTCAGTGGCTAGAATGTACTTGCCTGAGAGATGGTAAAAGCAGAAACAATCACAATGTTTAAGAGGCATTTGGACAGACAGATAAGCAGGCCTGGGTTGGCAGGGATATGGATCATATACAGGCAGGTGGAATCAGTTTGGAATAGCATCATGATCAGCACAGACATGGTGGGCCGATTATTCCGGTGCTGTACTGTTCTGTTTTCCAGGGGGGAGAATGTGTGGAGCGAGAGAGAATATTTTGAGTATAATATGTCTCTTCTTTAGAACACACAGTAAGTTGATGCATTTTGAGAAAAGCAATGTAGAAAGGAAATATATATTTGAATGGCACAGAAATAGAGAGCAGGACAGCAGGAATGCGGGACAATGTGTACAACTCCTTAAAGGAGAGAGAACATAAAGTGTTTTGAGTAAATGTATAGGATGCTGGGCTTCATTAATAGAGGGAATTATAACATACACATGGAAAAGATGCTGACCTTTGACAAAGTTCTAGTTAGGTCACAGTCAATCATTGCATCCAATTGTGGTCAACAGATTCCTGGTCAGGATGAGGAAGTTAAAATACCACAGAAGGGCCTGGTCCATACTTTGCTTCTCTTTCAGGATGCATTGGCGACTCAAGGGTTAAACATTCTCCTGCCAAAGGTCTTACTGCCGTATTGTAAGAGTACAAGGCCTGTACTCTTCCAATACAGACTGAACACCCCAGTAGGGGTGAGGCAGACTGTATCTTCGAAATAGAACCTCTTGGAGCCACACATGTGGATTGCCCGGTAACCCCAGATAGAGGAATTTGCCCTTTCCTGACAAGACTGAGAGCCCTGGGCACAACCCTGTTAAACTGCCTCCTGCTCCCATTGTCTCACTCCCCCTCCATATGAGCATAGGTAAGTGAATCCCCCATTTACTGAAAGAAGAACCCTTCTGCCTTAATCTCTTCCCGTCAACACATAATCATGGACAATACGATAATCAGTCTCTGCAATTTATCACAGGACATTGGCATTCATCAAGCTTTGTAAATTCATAATTACCAGCTTTAAACGATGTAATGGCAATCGCCCATGTGACTGAATTGTCTTTCTGTATCAGTGGTGCTGGAAAAGCACAGCAGTTCAGGCAGCATCCAAGGAGCTTTGAAATCGACGTTTCCTGCAAAAACTCTTCATCAGGAATAAAGGCAGTGAGCCTGAAGCGTGAAAAGATAAGCTAGGGGAAGGTGTGGGTGGGGAGAGAGTAGCATCGAGTACAATGGGTGAGTGGAGGAGGATATGAAGGTGAGAGGCTAGGGAGGAGAGGGTGGAGTGGATAAGTGGAAAAGGAGCTAGGTAGGTCGGCCAAGTCCGGACAAGTCATGGGGACAGTGCTGAGCTGGAAGTTTGAAACTCGGATGAGGTGGGGGAAGGGGAAATGAGGAAGCTGTTGAAGTCCACATTGATGCCCTGGGGTTGAAGTGTTCCGAGGCGGAAGATGAGGCGTTCTTCCTCCAGTCGTCTGGTGGTGAGGGAGCGGCGGTGAAGGAGGCCCAGGACCTCCATGTCCTCGGCAGTTTGGGAGGGGGAGTTCAAATGTTGGGCCACGGGGAGGTGTGGGTGATTGGTGCGGGTGTCCCAGAGATGTTCCCTAAAGCGCTCTGCTAGGAGGCGCCCAGTCTCCCCAATGGAGAGGAGACCGCATCGGGAGCAACGTATGAAATAAATGATATTAGTGGATGTGCAAGTAAAACTTTGATGGATGTGGAATGCTCCTTTAGGGCCTTGGATAGAGGTGAGGGAGGAGGTGTGGGCACAGGTTTTACAGTTCCTGCGGTGGCAGGGGAAAGTGCCAGGATGGGAGGGTGGCTTGTCGGGGGTCGTGGACCTGACCAGGTACTCACGGAGGGAACAGTCTTTGCGGAAGGCGGAAAGGGGTGGGGAGGGAAATATATCCCTGGTGGTGGGGTCTGTTTGGAGGTGGCAGAAATGTCGGCAGATGATTTGGTTGATGCGAAGGTGGAAGGTGAGCACCAGGGGTGTTCTGTCCTTATTGCGGTTGGAGGGGTTGTCTCTGAGGGCGGAGGTGCGGGATGTTGACGAGATGCATTGGAGGGCATCTTTAACCACGTGGGAGGGTAGTTAAAGAAGGAGGCCATCTGGTGTGATCTGTGGTTGAACTGGTCCTCCTGAGAGCAGATCCGGCGGAGGCGGAGGAATTGGGAATACGGGATGGCATTTTTGCAAGAGGTAGGGTGGGAAGAGGTGGAATCCAGGTAGCTGTGGGAGTCGGTAGGTTTGTAAAAAATGTCAGTGTCAAGTCGGTCGTCATTAATGGAGATGGAGAGGTTCAGGAAGGGGAGGGAGGTGTCAGAGATGGTCCAGGTAATTCTAAGGTCAGGGTGGAATGTGTTGGTGAAGTTGATGAATTGCTCAACATCCTCGCGGGAGCACGAGGTGGCGCCAATGCATCATCACTGTAGCGGAGGAAGACGTGGGGAGTGGTGCTGGTGTAATTACGGAAGATCAACTGTTCTACGTAGCCAACAAAGGGACAGGCATAGCTGGGGCCCATACGTGTGCCCATGACTACGCCATTGGTCTGGGAGGATTCAAAGGAGAAATTGTTAAGAGTGAGGACCAGTTCAGCCAAACGAATGAGAGTGTCGGTAGAAGGGTACTGATGGGGACGTCTGGAGAGGAAAAAACGGAGGGCTTGGAGGCCCTGGTCATGGCGGATGGAGGTGTAGAGGGATTGGATATCCATGGTGAAGATGAGGCATTGGGGGCCGGGGAAACGGAAGTCTTGGAGGAGGTGGAGGGTGTGGGTGGTGTCACGAACATATGTCGCGAGTTTCTGGACTAGGGGGAATAGGAGAGTGTCGAGGTAGGTAGAGATGAGTTCAGTGGGGCAGGAGCATGCTGAGACAATGGGTCGGCCAGGGTGGTCAGGCTTGTGGATCTTGGGAAGGAGGTAGAACTGGGCAGTGGGGGGTTCCCGGACTATGAGGTTGGAAGCTGTGGGTGGGAGATATGCCTTTGTCTAATTGTTAATAAGTATACTGTCTCTGTGGGTAAGGCAGAGATTCGTGAAGATGAGTCTGTACAAGTAGACACTCGGCTACTTGAGAGATGCTTTGACATTCTTGCCAGCTGTCCGATATTAAAGCTACTGCTGTTGTACAGAAAACTTGTGTCATCTGGTTTTGTGGAACAAAACAGACAATAACAAGGAAGGATATGAGTGATCTTCAGGGTGGGGAGTATATACTTACTGGAGTGGTTCACTGATGAAGAAAATCCAGTCACTGAATTGATTTGAGGAGTTTGCTATTTTCTTTGAAATAAACAAGTTAAATATATTTTTGATAAAGCTGTATAAGATTATAACAGACCTAGATATAGCAGACAAAAATATCTGTATTTGATAGGTGATGGCACAAGAATTAAGACGAGATGTGAGGTTTTGAGACAGTGGGAGATGAGTAAGTGTCTCTGCTGTATTGGCTGGAAATATTGCAGAACATGCTGCCTATTACGGTGGTGCAAGCAGACAAGATGAATGATTGATAAAAACAATTAGATCAGATCTGAGGGAAATAAAATTGCAGAGTTTGGGGAACCGGTGGGGAATGAGAATGTTGGATTCTGCTACAGAGTGCCAGCTTGGACTTGATGGGCCTTTTTCTGTGCTATAATGCATTTTATTTGGACTTGCTTAACTTGCTCTGGTCACCGATTAAGTTGTCATTTCGGTAAATCTGCTCAGTATTCCTACTCAGAACAATACAGGCTGTCCCTCCACAACAGGAGATAATGTTTACTGCTATATACTGGATTCTGGGGTTGGTGGTGGTTGGGGGCGGGGGGGGGGGGCGTTGTAGTGCTAACAGTGTGTATAAGAGTCCTCCAGCATTTATCTGAAATGGCAAAACACCAGTTCAGCCACACTACGGAGAGACTCTGCAAATGTGGGGAATGCCAGAAGGGAATTCTTTACCCATCCCACCTGGAAACTGGCCAAACCAGTCAGACTGCGGAGATTTTCACCTGCTCTGTGTGTGTGTGTGTGTGTGTGGAGGCGGGGGGTGGGGGGGGGTGGTGCGGAGGGATTCACTCACGCATCCATCCTGCTGAGACACCAATCAATTTACTCATAACCACAAGTTGAAGGATTTTTTTTTCTCTTGTTCACACTAAGTAATGAACAATGGTTTTGGCAGTTCATAACGTTTTGCATATCGAGAACTTAGCTTTGGAAATGTTCACAACATCGTTGAACATGTACAGATTCACACTCGGTAGAGACTTTTATTTTCTTTTATTCATTCACAGGATGAGGGTGTCGCTGGCCCAGCAGCATTTACTGCCCATCCCTAATTGCCCAGAGACAGGTAAGAGTCAACCACATTGCTGTGGTTCTGACGTCACAATGTAGGCCAGACCAGGTAAGGATGGCAGCTTCCTTTCTGAAAGGGCATTAGTGATCCAGATGGGTTTTGCTGACAATCGATTAATGGTCATCATTAGTTTTTTATATTCCAGAGCTTTTTATATTGCATTCAAATTCCCCCAAGTGCTGCAGCAGGCTTTGAACCCAAGTCTCCAGAACGCTATCTGGGGCTTTGGATTAACTGTCTCGCGACAATACCACTCAGCCAATACTTCTCCACATCGCTGTCCATTTGCACAGAGTGAACAGTGATTTTCTGGTTCAGCAGAACTGGGTAATCACACATACGTTTGCTGAATAATTGCAGGAGTTGGATGTTGATGGGCTATTGACATCCATCTCTGCACCATGTATTCTGGTTTCTATTGTCTTCTTATCTTTTGGGGATAATAACAGTTTCAATTAGGTTTCTATTAAATACATGGCAATCAAGTCGATCCCAAAACTCTCAGGCAGATTATTTTCTTTTGAAGGGCTCTCCATTTCCCTGATCTCCTCCATCCTCTCCTCCAACAGTACATTAATCTCACAGAGTCTCTTTGTGACTATGAATGAGACAATCCGATCAGCTGCTTCTTACCCAACTCCTATGTCAAGTTGGCTCTTAATCTCCCCTTGCTGCAGCTGTGATCCTGCATCATTGTACAGTGATGCTCGCATTTCATTTCTTGGCCTATCAGTGTTCATGATACTGCATGTAGCTTCTTGCATATACGGCTTACAGTGCAAGACTTTAGCTCTTTCCTTCCACCAACAGCAGTAGAATTGTACTACAACAAAACTTACAGAATCACGGCCCAGCATATTCCCCAATTTATCTCTTACCATCAAACCAGAGAATCAATCCTGATTCAACTGAGAGAGTTCAGGAGGGCATGTCAGTAAGAGCAGCATGAATACCTAAAAATGAGGTGTTAACCTGATGAAGTTACCAAAGAGGACTACTTGTGTTCCAAACAGCATAAGCAGCAAGTGATAGACAGGCGAATCAATTCTGGAAACAACAGAAAAGAACTAAAATCTGCAGTCCAGCCACATCCAGTTGTGAATGAAGTCAGAGCACAGCTGGAGCTCTGAGAACAGTTCTCTTCTAGATATTAACCAACAAGAATGTCAGACTGGATTAATTATCATAAACCTCAAGTCCGTTTGATATTCATACATTTACAACAGTGTTCAATTCACCAAATGTAGCTGAAGGTAAAGATAATCTTCAATTGATTGTAACAGTGGAGACATCTGAATACTTGATCAGCAAATTAAAGCCTGTTGTGTTTTGATAGCAATAATTTTAAAGAGATTTTAAAAAGTTAGGTGACTTGAGTATAATGGAAGAAGTTGATAATCTTGTTTTAATCTGAAGTTAATTTAGGATTAGTTAACAAATAAACACGTGGTAGGGAATTCCAGCCCCATGGACTGCATATCCAGTTCCATCTTGTATCTTGTCGCTGATACAAGAGGGCACTTCTTGTATCAGCGACAACCGCAAGAACATGGAGGTGACATGGGAAATATCAGGAACACTAGTTTGAACACGGCAAAAGTACAGCACACATTTCTGATCCCCACATTCCAGGGTTCATGTGATCACACCAGAGAGAGTACAGAAGGTATTGATCAGAATGTTTCTACAATTGGAAAATTTCTGCTCTGAGGAAAGGTTGGGTAGGCTGGGGATGTTTTCTGAGGAGGATGAGATGAGATATAATTGAAGCGATAAAATGCTGAGGAATCCAGATCGAGTGGATAGGAAGGAGCTATTTATAACAGAGAGGTCGGTAACTGGAGGTTTTAGATTGAAACTAATTTTCTGAAAGGTCGGGGGTAGAATTCATTTCAAATGGAGATGGTGGGAGACAGGTGGCAGAGGCAGTAACCAGCATCAATTAGAATAAAAGGACATGGATATAACTGAAATGCTGGAACATGAAGGACAATGGACTAAAGTCTGCAGAATGGGATCAATGTGATATATTTGACATTTCCCTAAAATATTAAACTCCAGTCAAATTTCAGAATTTATGAGCATCATCAATTTGAACTCTAAATGTCGGAATAAATTTATCAGAAATTTGCAGCACAGATATAGGCCATTTGGCCCATCCTGTCTGTGTTGGCAGAAATAGAATTACCCAGGCTTTACAGCGTTCTGTACTCACCATTCAGAGCAATAACTTCAGACAGCGTACTCTGCCCTCTATGTTGTTATAATCTGTTTTTTCAATGTATTTCTTTGACAGCTGCTCACTGTGTTCCCTTGTTTCTTTCCCAGCCCTAACTCCATTCCCCGTGGCCTTGAGGGACTACCATTTCTGCTGTTTAATCTCTCCTGCCTTCCCCTGTGTGACAGAGTGTCCTTATGTCCTAGTCACACCCCCAACTTGCTCACAACCTGTTACATTTCTGATGGTTCCCAGACCTCTGTGACTTCACTGCGCCCCCTGGATCAGTGGCACGAGTTTTGCATTCTCTTCCTCCAGAGATAATTGAAAATCTTTCTGGTTGCAGTTTCCCCCAGATTTTATTTTTAAAAACAGAGCATTTATGTCAGATTGAAATATTTGTGATCCTTCACCCACAATTCCGACCATTTGGATGTAATCTGTGACCCTCCCACAGATTTGCAGGTTTGCTCTATTGGCTGTGCTAACATGGCCTATAGTGTGCAGGTGCGGCGGGTTGGGTTATCCATGTTAAATGTGGGGTTATGGAGGTAGGGTGGGAAAGCAGGTCATTGCAACTCGATAGATCAAATTGCCTCTTTCTGCACCTATGGGATTCTGTGATTCTAACTAGTTGTGATTGTTGTCACGTTTTCCTCATGCCAGGTTCATTCAGCTCAGGTACACACGCTGTCTTGGTGTTTCTGTGGGTGCTCACTCATTTCTTTCCTTCTGTTTTCCAGCACTTTCACACTGTACGTGAGGGTGAGCATGAATTTGTAAATACAAATACTCCAACCAAACCCCCTCACAGGTCAGGAACTGTTTCTGCTGCTGGCATCACTCACAAGGAACAGAAAAATAATAAAGGATTCGACACAAATCTTAAAGGAACATAAAGGTAATAATCACGAGGAAAGGCTCAACAGCTCAAAATGTTTTTCTCAAGAAAAGAGGGGGCTGAGTGACAACCTGGAATAAGTAGGAAGCTTTGATTTTGAGGGTTCAGAGATTTGAGGTTGGGTCTGAAGCATGATTCATTGCCCCAGGACAAAGTTGCTATCTAAATGTGTATCTCTGTCTGAGTTAGCAATCAGATGGGTAGGTCAGTGTCTGAGTGTTTTCCGAAATCCCTGATTGAATTGACCTCCTCAACATTCTCAGGTGTCTCAGCACTCACTGGGTCACAGAGAAACTCTGCCGTTACAATGAGAATGGTCTTTGCTGTCACCTTTCCTCGTGCTTTCGCCTAATCCCAACTTCCCTTCATTAAATCCCAGCTGCCTCTCGTCCACCCACATGGGCATGTTGAAGAGCATGACAGGAGAATGGATTGAAACCGAGAGTTCAATGCCATAATGAGAGAGGAAGGAGGAAATAAACGGTGATTGTGGATCCCAGGTGATACAGACTCCAGGCTGAGTCCTTTGTGGGCATTCCCGCAGTAATACAAGACAGCATTCCATGATGAGCGTTAAACCCGTGTGGCAGGTGAGGGAGCAACTGAACATTAGCAGGTTTAGCTCAAACACAGGAAGTTTGTTCAGTCGGTAACAGTGTGTTAGACATGGGGAGCAGTGAGGGGAAATGTCACCACAAGCTGCAGATGGACAACTTTCATTGGAACAGGAGGAGGCCATTCAGCCCTTCGACCCTGCTCTGCCATTCAATGGATCATGGCTGATTTGTGGCCCAACTTGCAATTTTTAAAGCCCTCTCAACTCATCAATAAACTCCTCTGCAACAGACAAGATGAATATGAAAAACTAACCATCTGCAAATGCTGGGAAATCAGAAACAAAAACAGACATTGCTGGAAAACTTCCACAGATCTGGCAGCATCTGTGGAGAGTGGAACAGGTTCTGGTGCGAGGGGAATGAGACTGTCAGTAACAACTGAGAAAACAGGAGGATGTGCTCAATCAGAATAAAATCCATTTTGGTCTTGCACTTTTAATTCAACTGCAAAAATTATTCATTATCATTTCCGAAATATGATAATAGACCAGAAATCAACTCTTCATGTCATTGGGCCTGGGAAACTATTAATTCTGACACTGACCAACCGACATGTGAATCCAGACCCTGAATAATGTGGTTGACACTAAAGCATTTCCTGGGCAGTCAGAATGGATGACAAATGCTGCCCCAGAAAGTGATGCCATGATCCCATGAACAACCAAAACAAATCCAATCGCTATGGTTACTTGTGAACTCGCTGGTATTTCATCAAGCTGGATATCTGAGTGAATTGCTTCCCACACTCAGAGCAGGTGAATGGCCTCTCCCTAGTGTGTATTCGCTGGAGTACAGTGAGGCTGGATCATATCCGGAACGCAGTCCCAAAGTGAGAGCACCTGAACGGTCTCACACTGGTCTCCTGTGACCGGGAGAGATGATATTCACGATCCCAGGGGATACTGGTTAAAGATACCTCCAAGAGGGGATTAGTGAGAGTAGATCAGGACAAACTGTTCACATTCACTAAAGAATCAATAATGAGGAGGCACCGATGGAAAGGGATCGACAAAAGAAGCACATGTGACATGAGACAAAACGTTTTCATGCAGAGAAAGTTTATGGTCAGGAATGCACTGCCAAAGAGTGAAGTGGAGTCAGGAACAATGAACAGCATAGAATTGAACAGTTCCTGGAAGAGGACGAATGGGAAGGTTTGTGGTTAAGCTCTAAGAATAGCATTCGGTGAGTGATCCTTTGGAGAGCTGATGACCCAAACAGCCTCCTTATGCGCAGTAATAATTCTTTGAACATTTCATTCTGAGCCCTCGAAGGAAATATCATTTCAGGGTTTGTAAAGAGGTCAGCTTGAATAACGGTCTCGGTGAACTAAATTGAGATACAGACACAGAGGGCTTTTGGGATGGAGTGAATCAAATTTATCAATTTGCATGGCCCCCAACTACAGCAGTTACAAACGGGAGAGTGGAATTAGAGCAGCAAATACATCTTAAACATTTATACACCGAAAGGGAATGCTGGGTAAAGATACCACAGTTGGTGCTGATTTCAGTCCAGACAAACTAGGCAGGGAGCACATCCTTTCTGTATCTGTCCTATCGAGCTCTTGAAGAATTTTGTTCATTTCAATTGTTTCATTTTAGATACTCCAGAGAAGACAATTTCATGCTCTGCAATCTCCCCTGCCAGGGCAATGCTGTCGTCAGAATTCAATTCACTGATGCATGTAACTGGCTGCGTCATGGACTGGAACTGAAAATTGAGACTATAAGTTTATTGTATGAAATATCTTCAATTGTATTGCCAGATTGCCAGACCCATGAGGGTTTTTAAAAAAAACACAACTTACTGGCATTGAGTGTCAGAGCACTTCCTGTTGTGGGGGCATCCTGTTTAGATGCAATCTATTGATAATTGTTAGAATTGACCTGCACTGGCTCCGTAGAAGTGGTCAGAGCATTATAACTGTCATTGGAGCAGCTAACAAATTTCCCATGGTTTAAAACGTGTAAATGATAGAATAGGTGTAGATAAATTGCTCAATTCTGGTAAATTGCGCAAAGTTATTCAAAATGTTCCTAATTTACTTCCACCAACAAGTGAGAGAAAGGTACATTACTGAGGTCATTGCATTAATCCAAATTTAGAAGTTCAGGATAACTGATGGGAAAGCAGGTTTTGGGAGTTGTAATAATGTTAGGGAAAAGTTGTTTGACAGAGAGAGAGAGAGTTCCCAGATGGGAAACTCAGCTTTAACATCACATCAACTGCAGAGTCATCCAATTGCATAGGTGCAGATCCTTAACCTTAATAAGGAAGGGAAAAGCAGCATTCCCAGCCCAGAGAAATCATTCCTATGTTATGCATGTGGTTGAATATTTTACCGGACATGTGATCTGGGAAGACACCATGATGACGGGACCAGGACGTGGCGATTGTGGGAAGAAATTTACCTACCGTCCCAGTGGGACACTCCAGGACACAGTCACACTGCGGAGAGGCCGCTCACCTGCCTTACATATGGGAAAGAGTTTACTCGATCTTATAATCTGCTGAGGCACCAGAGATGGCACAGTGGTTTAGACTCTACACCTGCTCAATGTGTGAGAAAGGATTCATTCAAATCTCCCATCTGCGGAGGCATCAGTGCATTCCCATCGGGGAGAGGTCATTCTTATTCTCAGTGTGTGGGAAAGGATACACTCAGTGACCTGCTGAAACACCAGCGAGCTCACTCTGGGGAAAGGTCATTCACTTGCTCCCAGCGTGGGGAGAGATTCACTCCAATGCAGCACCTGCTGAGACCCCAGTGAGCCCACACAGGGGAGAGGCCATTCAGATGGTCAGTGTATGAGAAGGTATTCAGTGATTCATCCTGCCCACTGAAACCCCAGTGAGCCCACACAGGGGAGAAGCCATTCAGATGCTCAGTGTGTGAGAGGGGATTCAGTGATTCATCCTGCCCCCTGAGACTCCAGTGAGCCCACACAGGGGAGAGGCCATTCAGATGCTCAGTGTGTGAGAGGAGATTCAGTGATTCATCCTGCCCTCTGAGACCCCAGTGAGCCCACACAGAGGAGAGCCATTCAGATGGTCAGTGCGTGAGAAGTGATTCAGTGATTCATCCCGTCTGCTGAGACCCCAGTGAGCCCACACAGGGTTGAGGTCATTCAGATGGTCAGTGTGGGAGGAGGGATTCAGTGATTCATCCTGCCCACTGAGACCCCAGTGAGCCACACAGGGGGAGAGGACATTCAGATGCTCAGTGTGGGAGAACGGATTCAGTGATTCATCCCATCCCCTGAGACCCCAGCGCGTTCACTCTGGCGAGGAGCTGTTCACCCCTCCCTGTGACAAGGAATTTGCTGCGTCTTCAATACGATTGAGAGTCCAGTGAGTGCTCACAGGGACCTGGTCATCCAGCTGCTCCGTGTGGACTGCAGGACTCTGATTCTGATGTTACTGTTCATCAGAGTCAGGAGTAGACCTTGTGCCTGATGACACTGTTGGAGTATTGATGTTGTTGTTGTTAACCACATTAACTGGGCTGGAGGTGACTGAACTTACATTGCCACTTTCTGAACCTCAGGATGTCTCTCTGGGCAGTAAGTCTCCACAAAATTGTGATTGTAGCACGGCTGCTTCACAGCATCAGGTACAAGGTTGGAACCCAGCCTTGGTCAACGGCCTGTGTGGAGTTCCCACATTCTCCCCATGATAGTGTGGGTCCCCTTCAGGTGCTCTGGTTTCCTCCCACAGCCCAAAGATGTGCAGGTTAGGTGGACCAGTCGTGCTAAATTGTCCAGGGTATCCAGGAATACGCAGACTAGGTGAATCAGCCTTGGGAAATGCAATGTTACAGGATGGAGTGCTCTGGCTGGGATGTTCTTCGGATGGTCGGTGGGATTTGATGGGCCAATGCTCTCCTTCCACACGATCGGGATTCTATTCCATGAGTGAGGATAAAGGCTACACAGAAGGGAGACCTTGGAGAAGGAGCATGTGGTGTGTATCAATGCTCTCGATGCCTTTAGATAGAGGTGGACACGGCAGGGGATATAGTGCTTTATCTCCACTGCTGCCCCCTCCCCACAACTCTACTTTAATTTAGTCCCTTCTCACTCTGTCACTTGTAATGGTTTGCTTGGCCCATAAGGGGCTTGTTTGGAAATATTCAATTGGTTACACAAATGGTTTACTGCTGGTGATGATATGTCTAGATTAGAGTGGTGCTGGAAAAGCACAGCAGGTCAGGCAGGATTCTAGGAGCCAGAAAATCAACGTTTTGGCAAAAGCCCTTTTCCAGCACCACTCTAATCTAGGCTCTGTCTTCCAGCAGCTGCGGTCCTCACTTTTGCACTGCTGGTGATTATATGTTAACCAAAAGCAAAATGGCATAATGATTATTTTGATGGTGGGAAGGTTGCGGTGATAACAATTCTGGGTCGGAGAAATGGGGAAAAAGAACGATTCACAGCTCACAGAATGAGAACTGAAAAGCAGTTAAATGAAACCAAAGGTTCAGACAGGGAGGGAATATTTCCCTGGAGATTGAGTAACTGGAAAGTGATGGTGTCCGGGAATAGACAGGATTTTGTTTTGCAGGGGTTGAAAGTTTTAAAACTGTTATATTCAGACAGTTTAATTTATTTTCTTTAATTTTATTTGCTCTGCGAAAAACTTTTACAACATTTTAAAACCAAAATTTACAAACCTAGTGTTAAAGATAAATGTTAAATAAAATTCATCAAAAAATCCCTCACTGAAAACTCTTGTGGAACTGCAATCTCCTGGAGGATCCCTGCCCTGCCTACTCCTTCCTACCCGGGCTCCATGACTATTTACATACCCGGGAGATAGCAGCATGGACTTGGCTGTACCTCAGTATTTTTTCCAGTCACACTGACATTTGGAATATTCACCCACAGGCAGGATACAGACCTTTCCTTCCACATGAAAAAGCCAATGATATTCAGACCGGCACTGATCAAGTAACTATCAGATCTGAACATGAAGTTCAGTTTGTATTTCTCATCCACAAATCCGCCCTTTCAGTACCCTACAACTGAGATAACAAGTCACCACGTTAATACAGGATGGATCTTTATAAGACAATTTTAGTATTAAATTGTAGTTTATGTTCCCCAAAGATTTTAACTCTCAGTCTAACAATTTCTTTCTTCTGTGAACTGAAATCCAAACCAATCTCCTCACTCCCTTCCTCCACACACAGTTCTCACACTCTCTCTCCTCTCTTTGAATTCAGGTTCCTAGCTCTTGTCTGCGGACTAAGAACCCAATCAATGAGTCTGACTCTGAGTCCACCAGGGTGGGGGGCTGTTGGTGAATCCTCTGATGAGAACCATCATGCATACACTTCTTACTGCAGACTATTACTAAAATGAACCAAATTAGAACTCTAATTGCAGGTGCATCCTCCTCGCTTTCAATAAAAACCCTGAATCTTCACAAAAGAGTTCTGATAACTTTCTGCAAAATACTGCACCACTGATAGTCTGATCACATGTCAGGGTGCCAGGAAACGGGCCATTCTCCTGGGTCCTCCTCCCAGAGGGAGGAAGATGCCAATGACAGATTAATCCCTCACAATCACAGCCTCCTTCCCAGCTGTGCATACTCGCACAATTGGCTAACACTGCGCCCATACACTGGTCTCCTCTCCTATAGCACGTGCTCCCGATAATTCAGGAGCCTGGGCGATTGACAGCAGCTACTGCCCAATATATCAAAATCCCTCCAGTATAGAAACTGGCCCTTCGGCCAAACAAGTCCATAATTACCCTCCAAACATTAAATTACACAGACCCATTCCCCTACCCTATATTTACCCCTGACTAATGTACCTAATACTATGGGAAACTTAGAATGGCCAATTCACCTGTCCTGCCCATCTTTGGATTGGGGGAGGAAACCGGAGCACCCGGAGGAAACCCACTCAGACACGGGGAGAATGCACAAACTCTTGGTTTGGCTGGAATCGAAACCGGGTACCTGGTGCGGTGAGGCAACAGTGCTAACCACTGAGCCGTCTGTATAGACGGGAAGGGGCGGGGCTGGAGAACTGGAGTAACGAGATTGTAAACAATGAATGAATGTGGAGGACACTGGGGGATGGACAGGTTAGTGAGGGACAGGAGCAATGCAGCAGCAGGAGGGGATCCTGGATAAACTGAGCAATGGGAGAGTCTGACAGGGGAGAAACTACAGGAAGGTTCTGTTTGGAGGCTCAGGCAGGGACAGCTGGGAGACAGCATGGCCTGGTGGTTTGGGCAGGTTTACTAATCAGCGTCTTCAAAGATGCTGTTACTACGTTCGAGACACCACCCACGCCTACAGCTCCTCCAAGACTTCCATTTCCCCGGCCCCCTACGCCTCATCTTCACCATGGATATCCTATCCCTCTACACCTCCATCCGCCATGACCAGGGTCTCCAAGTCCTCCGTTTCTTTCCTCTTCAGACGTCCCCAACAGTACCCTTCCACCGACACTCTCATTCGTTTGGTCGAACTGGTCCTCACCTTTAACAATTTCTCCTTTGAGTCCTCCCACTTCCTCGAGACCAAAGGGGTAGCCATGAGAATACGTATGGGCCCCAGCTATGCCTGTCTTTTTGTTGGCTACGTAGAACAGTTGATCTTCCATAATTACACCGGCACCACTCCCCACCTCTTCCTCCGCTACATTGATGACTGCATTGGCGCCACCTCGTGCTCCCGCGAGGAGGTTGAGCAATTCATCAACTTCACCAACAACATTCCACCCTGACCTTAAGTTTACCTGGACCATCTCTGACACCTCCCTCCCCTTCCTGAACCTCTCCATCTCCATCAGTGACGACCGACTTGACACTGACAGTTTTTACAAACCCACCGACTCCCACAGCTACCTGGAATACACCTCTTCCCACCCTATCTCTTGCAAAAATGCCATCCCGTATTCCCAATTCCTCCGCCTCCACCGTATCTGCTCCCAGGAGGACCAGTTCCACCATAGAACACAACAGATGGCTCCTTCTTCAGAGACCACAATTTCCCTTACCACGTGGTTAAAGATGCCCTCCAACGCATCTCGTCCACATCCCGCACCTCCGCCCTCAGAGCCCACCTCTCCAACCGTAACAAGGACAGAACGCCCCTGGTGCTCACCTTCCACACTACAAACCTTCGCATAAACCAAATCATCCGCCGACATTTCCGCCACCACCAAAAAGACCCCACCACCAGGGATATATTTTCCCCCCCACCCCTTTCCGCCTACCGCAAAGACCGTTCCCTCCGTGACTACCTGGTCACGTCCACGCCTCCCTACGACCCACCCTCCCATCCTGGCACTTACCCCTGCCACCGCAGGAACTGTAAAACCTGTGCCCACACCTCCTTCCTCACCTCTATCCAAGGCCCTATAGGAGCCTTCCAGATCCATCAAAGTTTTACCTGCACATCCACTAATATCATTTATTGTATCCGTTGCTCCAGATGCGGTCTCCTCTACATTGGGGAGACTGGGCGCCTCCTAGCAGAGCGCTTTAGGGAACATCTCCGAGACACCGGCACCAATCTACCAAACCGCCCCGTGGCCCAACATTTCAACTCCCCCTCCCAAACTACCGAGGATATGGAGGTCCTGGGCCTCCTCCACCGACGTTCCCTTACCACCAGATGCCTGGAGGAAGAACGCCTCATCTTCAGCCTCGGAACACTTCAACCCCAGGGCATCAGTATGGACTTCAACAGTTTCCTCATTTCCCCTTCCCCCACCTCATTCTAGTTTCAAACCTCCAGCTCAGCACTGTCCCCTTGTCTTGTCCGGACTTGCCCGACCTGCCTAGCTCCTTTTGCACCTAACCACTCCACCCTCTCCTCCCTGACCTCTCACCTTCATCTCCTCCCCCACTGGCCTGTTGTGCTCTGTGCTGCTCTCTCCCCACCCCCACCCTCCTCTAGCTTATCTCTCCACGCTTCAGGCTCGCTGCCTTTATTCCTGATGAAGAGCTTTTGGCCGAAACGTCGATTTCAAAGCTCCTCGGATGCTACCTGAACTGCTGTGCTCTTCCAGCACCACTAAACCAGAATCTGAGCCTGATCCTCCTAGTCCAGAAGTAAGGACACTTACACTATTTCCTGGTGTGCAAGGGATACGGGGACCGCCTTTCAAAAGGAAGTCACCTGTGTTGGTGACATTAACAAGACTCAATACAGAATCACTGTCAAAATGCTGGCGTACTTGAACTTCATCCAGAATATGAACACCTATAACTGGGCAACGCAGACCCCAATGTATAGATATAAATCTTGGATTCTAATAACAGCTTTGTGCATGGGAAATCATATCTCATGAATTTGACTCAGTTTTTTTTAAGAAGTAACAAAGAGGATTGCTGAGGTCAGAGCATGGACATAATCTACATGGACTTCAGTAATGTGTTTGACAAGGTTCCTCATGGGAGACTGGTCAGCAGGGTTAGCAGCTGTGCAGCTTCGTTACGTCTGTTCGAGAGAGTTGGGGGTATCGATCTCTTTGGAGACATGGGAGGATATTTGTGAAAATGCTCGAAAGATTTTGATCTGTAATAGGAATCATTCCATGCAGTTGAAAATTCTTCTGACACCAGATTTTCTCACAAAATTCAGTTTGGGATTATCTTCAGCATCTACTAAATGCAGAATGACTACAGGCACTCTTACTCATTGCATGTGGTCCTGCTGCAGGCTTTGTATATGTTGGATCACTGTGTTAGGTGTGGTAGAGTGGGTCTTGGGGACCGAATTGGAGATGGACACGGTTTCTCTTTTCCTGGGCCTGCCCAGAATATCTTACGCTGATGCACATGGGAAAAAAGTTATATCCTTACCTTCTGCGCTAGGAAAAAAATATTCTGTTTTGTTGGATGTCTGAAAATCCGTGGGCCTGTTGGGTCTTTGTAAGCTTATCATGGAGAATATCCCTTTGGACTTTCTCACCAGTATGGTGCACCAAAAAACAGAGATTAATACAAGTAATAGAGACATAGAGATGTACAGCATGGAAACAGACCCTTTGATCCAACCTATCCATGCTGACCACATATCCCAAACCAATATATTTCACCTTCCAGCACCCGGCCCATAACACTCCAAACCGTTCCTATTCATATACTCATCCAAATGCCTCTTAAATGTTCTACTTGTACCAGCCTCCACCACTTCACCTGGCAGCTCATTCCATCCACTTACCAACCTCTGTGTGAAATAGTTGTCCCGTAGATATCTTTTGTTTCTTTCCCCTCTCACCTTGCCGTCCGTGGGCAGCACGATGGCACAGTGGTTTGCACTGCTGCCTCACAGCGCCGGAGACCCGGATTCAATTCCCGCCTCAGGCGACTGACTGTGTGGAGTTTGCACGTTCTCCCCGTGTCTGCGTGGGTTTCCCCCGGGTGCTCCGGTTTCCTCCCACAGCCAAAGATGTGCAGGTCAGGTGAATTGGCCATACTAAATTGCCAAAAATGTTAGGTAAGGGGTAAATGTAGAGGTATGGGTGGGTTGCGCTTTGGCGGGTCAGTGTGGACTTGTTGGGCCGAAGGTCCTGTTTCCACACTGTAATGTCATCTAATCATCATCATCTAATCACCCTAAAACTATGCCCTTCACTTCTGGACTCTCTGACCCCAGGGAAAAGACTTTACCTACTTACCCTATCCATGGCCCTTATAATTTTGAAAACCTCTATAAGCTAACCCTTCAGCATCAGATGCTCCAGCGAAAACAGCCCCAACCTATTCAGCGTCTCCCTGTAGCTCAAACCCTCCAACTCTGATAACACCCTTGTAAACCTTTTCTGAACCCTTTCAAGTTTCACAACATGTTTCCGATAGGAAGGAGAGCAGAATTGCACGCAATATTCCAACAGTGGCCTAACCAATGTCCTGTACAGCAGCAACATGATCTTTCGCTTCCTGCACTCAATGCTCTGACCAATAAAGGAAAGCATACCAAACGCCTTCTTCATTATCCTATCTACCTGCGACTCCACTTTCAAGGAGCTATGAACCTGCACTCCAAGGTCTCCTTGTTCAGCAACACTCCCTGTGACCTTACCATTAAATGTTGAAGTCCTGCGTTATTAAAAAATAAAATATTTAATGTATTTAGAATACCTGTGTTTTTAAATGAATGCATTTTTAAAAGAAATACAGAAATTGCTGGTGAAGCTCAACAGGCCTGTCAGTACCCAGATGCCTTTTACATGCTGCAGTTGTACCAACCTCCACCACTTCCTCTGGCAGCTCATCCCATATGCACACCACCCTCTGCGTGAAAAGGTTCCTCTTTGGCCTCTTCAAAATCTTTCCCCTCTCACTTTCATCCAATGCCCTCTCGTTTTGAACGCTCCTCACCTGGGGGAAAACCCTAACTACTTCCCCTTTCCATGACCATTCTGATTTTATAAATCTCTACTGTTGCGAAATATGACTCCAGTAAACACGAACACACGGGCCTAAATTCTGAAATTCAATTCTGACACTTTTTTCTCCATCAGATCACAATTCTACAACCAGTTTAATCAGTTTGTTCAGATGTATCATGAGACACTTCTGTGGGATTTACACCGAGACCTTTGTGCTCGGAGGTCGGGACACTAGCATCACTCAGCAATACCCATAAAGCTGTAACATTATTCTCCTGTGTTGTCGTTCTGTTCGCCGAGCTGGAAGTTTTTGTTACAAACGTTTCGTCCCCTGTGTAGGTGACATCCTCAGTGCTTGGGAGCCTCCTGTGAAGCGCTTTATGTGGTGTTTCCTCCGGCATTTATAGTGGCCTGTCCCTGCCGCTTCGGGTTGTCAGTTTCAGCTGTCCGCTGTCGTGGCCGGTATATTGGGTCCAAGTCGATGTGTTTGTTGATGGAGTTCGTGGATGAGTGCCATGCTTCTAGGAATTCTCTAGCTGTTCTTTATTTGGCTTGCCTTATAATGTTAGTGTTGTCCCAGTCGAATTCATGTTGCTTGTCGTCTGCGTGTGTGGCTACTAGCGATAGCTGGTCGTGTCGTTTCGTGACTAGTTGATGTTCGTGGATGCGGATCGTTAGCTGTCTTCCTGTTTGTGCTATGTAGTGTTTTGTGCTGTCCTTGCATGGGATTTTGTACACTACATTAGTTTTGCTCATGTTGGGTATCGGGTCATTCGTTCTGGTGAGTTGTTGTCTGAGTGTGGCTGTTGGTTTGTGTGCTGAGCTACAAATCTTCACACAAACCTATTCTCCTGTGTGTTTGTTCATCAGCCTGTTCTGACATGCTGTGACATACCTCTTCAACAGGCAGGACCTGAATCCAGTCCTACTCGTCCAGTGCTAGGAACACTACAACACAAGTTCAGGAATTAAGATCAAATCCAGAGTTCTGGTTCAGAGCCAGGGACACTACCCATTACACTACCAGACCCAGACTTGGGTCATATTTTAAGTGCCAGCATTCAGCTCAGTGTGGATTTACTATAATCAGGTTACCATTACTGAACTACACAAAACAAATGCAAGATATTTGTCTCAACTGTAGGATATTGAGTGCACGTGCTGTGCTACCGAAATTAGCTATGAACGTCTTCAATCGCTATTATCTATAATCTACAGTGTGAAGGAAAGAGATCCTGCAGCCACACTCTGCCCAATGAAGGGTCTCGAATAGATTTTTATCACTGAACACCACAGACAACGAAAAAGCATAATTTTTGGTCCCAAAACACCGATCACTATTACCCACCTCTAACGTGCAACTGCCCTCTTCCTAAAACAATGAAATGACACTCGGCCGCTGATTACAGTCCAGCCTCTCCTCCCCATTGACAGTGTCTGCAATCTGTCCCTCCTCCCCAAACCACACAAGGCAACCCAAGCTCAGGGTCTTTGTGAAACTCAAGGCCGGAGTGTGCAGGCATCCTGGAGACGGGGAGGATATTTTAAAGGGGGAGAGTGAGGAGGTGGTAATATCACACACTGGGCTGTGGGGTGGCAGATGGAGTTTAGTTTGGATTAGTGCGAGGTATTGGATTTGGTAAATCAAACAAGAGCAGGACCCATACAAGTAAAAGAATGCCTTTGGCAGTGTTGGAGAACAGAGACCAGGCCATCAGGTATAATTCATTAAAATTTGCATCTCAGATAGATAGTATGGTTAAGGAGGTGTTTAATACACTTGTCTTCATTGGTCAGACCTTTGAGTATTGGAATTGGGACGTTATGTTGAGGTTGTACAGGATATTAGTGAGGCCTCTTCTGGAATACTATGTCCAGTCTGGTCATCCTGCCCGCTCACTCCATAGGCACACCACCCTCTGGGTGAAAAAGCTGCCCCTTAGGTCACTTTTAAGTATTCCCCTCTCACCTTAAACCTGTGCCGTCTAGTTTTGGACTCCCCTGCCCTTAGAAAATACGTTGATTATTCACTTTGATATTACTGACCTTGATATTATTAAGCTGGAGAGGATTGAGCAGACATTAACCTGGATGTTGTTGGGAATGGAGGGAGTGAGCTACTAGGAGAGGCTGGATAGACTGGGACTCTTTTCAATGGAGAGTATGAGATTAAGGGATAACTTTGCAGAGGTTTATAAAATAATGAGGGGTACAGATAAACTGAAGGGCTGATGTATTTTCCCTCCAATTGGGGATTGAAAACTGAGGGATATTTTAGGGTGTGAGGAAAAATATTTACAGAAGTCATGAGAGGTAATTATTTTAGTCAAAATCTGACTTATGTGTGGAATGAACTCCCAGAGCAAGTGGTGAAAGCAGGGACAGTTACAACGTTTAAAGGACATTTAGATCAGTACATGGATAAGACATCAGTTTGGATGGTGCTGTGAGCAGCTGCCCTCTCCCTCCCCATCTCTGAATGAATCCCTGTTGGTTTTCACCCTCTGTCAATGCCGGTGCAGTGGCGTGGGGAGGCCAGCAGAGGGTGTCATTGCATTACTTTCAGCACCACAGAGACAGCCAGACCTGCCCCACACAGAGACACACAGATAAACACACACGGGAATTTTAAGACCACAGCGTGAAGCTCATCTGGTAACTTGAACTAAACATAAAGAAATGTTCAATTTGCCTCGTAAACTGTTAAAATATGAGTGACTGAGAACTCCCAAATTCCACTGTTTACATAATAACATCAATTTATTTTTAACTCTGAAAGTGAACTTTTTACATCAAGCATTCTGAATTCTGAGACCCCCTTTCTCTTAACTGCTTATTACCCCACTCTAACTCTATAATGATGTACTGTTTCCATAAGACACTTATTAAAATTGCACTCATTTAATTTCAAAATCACACAGCAGGTGTTGTTTGTGTGTCTTCTTGTGAAAATAGATCTCCCTGCGTCATCTTCTGTCTTTTTACTGTGAATACATTCCCTATGAAATGGTACCTTTGATAGAGAGTGTTTCCTAATCTCTTGGATCTGTGTTGATGGCATTTACTCTGTCTGCAATTTTATAAATGCCTGCATTTTTAATATGCACAATATCAGTTGTCCTTCACACTCTGGGTCTGCCATCCTCTCATATCACATATGCTTGGAAGCTCTCAGTTCAGAACAGCTTTCTCTCTCTCTTAAAGGTGTATACACACTTTCGACTTCATGACATTAATACCCTGATGTCAAAACAGAAACTTGGAGCCAATCTGGAATTCTCTTCTCTATGGTTTGTCAATATTCCATTCACTCCGTCTGGTTTGTATCAGGATTTTTGTTGCTCCATTGACAGCATGTCATTATTCGACTCTGTCTGTGGGAATATATCAGTATTTCACTTGCTCACACTAGTGAGTGTTGCAGAATTTCAGTTGTTGCATGGGAACTGTGACTCTATAACAATCCCAATGTTTGTAGATGGCACCAAACCTGGAACAATTGTAAAATCTATGGAGGACAGTGTGGAACTCTCACAGTACAATCACACGTTGGTGTAGTGTTCAGGTGTATGGAAGCTGGGGTTCAATGCAGATCAGTGTGAGGTGATTAGATTAGATTAGATTAATTACAGTGTGGAAACAGGCATTTTGGCCCACTCCCCTACATTTACCCATTCACCTAACACTACGGGAAATTTAGCATGGCCAATTCACCTAAACTGCATATTTTTTGGATTGTGGGAGGAAACCGGAGCACCCGGAGGAAACCCACGCAGACACGGGGAGAATGTGCAAATTCCACACAGAGAGTCACCTGAGTAGGGAATTGAACCCGGGTCTCAGGTGCTGTGAAGCAGCAGTGCTAACCACTGTGCCATCGTTCTGCCCACACGGTGATGCACTTTGGTAGGAAAGACAATGAAAGACAATATAAAACAGGCCGTACCGTTAAATAGGGGGTGCAGGAACAGAGAGTCCTGGGTGTATATGAGCAGAGATTGTTGAAGATGTCAGGACAAGTGGGGAGAGCAGTATGTATCACAGATTAGTTTCAGTATCTGAGCTGTTTACAGGAGGAGGTAACCGTGCTCCCTTCCTGGCAGGTGGGGGTGGCAATGTGTTGTGAGCCCACCCTCCTGCCCACTGAGACCGTGGGGATTCCATTTATACCAGCGCGACACAAAAGGGATATGGGCTTCTAAGTTGTGCCGGGGGGAAATGGAGCTGCCAGTGGGTTTAAAGTGATAATTGTCTTTCACTGAACATTGCTCCTTACTCGGTCGCTGGGACGTGGATGTTTCAGAATCTCCACACGAGGTGTCCCTGTCCTCTCCGGCTCGTACCAGGGTCCTCCTCACATGGCAGGGGGAGGGGATGAGGGAATGGATATGCAGGAACTCCATCACCCGGCTTGGCCATTTCTGTCCTATTCCAGGCTGCTTCTCCTGGAATGGGAGAAGGGTGGAGTGAGGGTGGGGGTGGGTGGCCTTGCTCTTTGTGCTGGTGTAGGTGGGGGACGGTGTCATGGTGATGAGTCCGGAGGGAGTCAGTCCACAGTGTTGTATGCATGCAGCATTATTAGTGTAGGGGAGTGGGATAAAGTGGAGGGAAGGGGAGGGGGCGAAGATGCTGCATGCAGCAGTGAGAGTGGTGGAGCATGAGCCTTGTTCGGGGGTCGGTCCTATGTCAGATATACAGTAAGTGTGAGGGAGAAGAGAGAATGCAATGAGCCTTATCCTGACAGAGCGGGGAAGGTTATTGAAGTTGTCTTGTATTGCTGGGCATTTCTTCAGACTGCAGATACTGCACTGAGTTAGGTGGTGAGCTCAGACCATGCTTGGTGGGTCTGGTGGTGTGGCGTCCTCTCGAAATAGAATGGTCTCATTCTGTACTAGCTCATCCAACAGCACCTCCGTGCCCCTGTCGACAAACCGCTGTGTAATTGCCCATGATCTGCCATGCTCGAGGTAAATTGTGCAGGGCAGCTCCGAACTGAGAAAGCTCAACCGTGTGCCCATTGGTCTTTTAAATGTGGCACCAATGCCAAGGATCACGGAATATCCAGGGGCATCCGGGCGATGGTGAGTATCTCCAGTCATGATGGGTGGGAGAATCGGGCTGGTATTGAATGAGAGGGACATCATGGTGTGGGCTGGGTAGTTAATGAGGTGAGTCCGATACGATAGCACCAGGAAACTATCTCAGCCTCGTGCAGACGATCCCTCTGTCACACTCAAGGAAAATCAATCAAAGATAAATTATTGTTAGAATCTGCCCAATGAGACATAGATTCTGTTGAAAGCAATTCCAGTAACAAAGATGCAGAACAAATGCTCATCTGGCCTCACACCAATAACCCTTTTTCCCATCTTTCCTGGGAAGACAGGTTCATGTTACAGGATGTTATTGAAGTGTCTACATTTCGGCATTCAAAAACCTGGGAACACATCCTTCCATGACACTGTCTCTCAGTCTCCCCCTCTCTGTCTATACCCCAAACCCCTCCCATGTGGTGATATTTAAACTGATTCCCCCGCCATCTCTCTCTGGCAGTGATGTTCACACCCACAGCACCCCCTTGTCATGGTACAATGGAGAGATGGAGCTGTAAATGGGTGGGAGTTGCACATCCTGTCACTTCCAGCACGGGCTGCAAGTTTCCCCATACTGCACAAGGATCTAACACAGTGTTACTGAGGAATGCAGTGGGTTGGTGTACAGAGCTCTACATGCCGGGAGGTTAACTGCTCATGGTTTACAGATCAATGCATTGGGGTGGTGTACACAGTCCTACATGCTGGGAGGGTAACTGCTCCTGGTTTACAGATTAATTCACGGGTGATCAGTGCACAGGTCGCTGTGCTGGTCAGACCTTCTGGTTGAGGTTTATAGATAATGCAATGATGTGCAGTTCTCCGTGTTGGACAGATATGTAGCCTGTGCACAGTACATCATGTTGGTGAGGTGGATAGAGGGGAAAGGTGATGGACAAGTCAAGGAGATCCTGGAGCGTTCTGTCCCCAACGTTCCAAAACTGACATTTTTGTCAGTAATTCAAACCTTCCCAGTTGTTATTCCTGCTCCAATTATTTTAATACAGAGACACATTTGAAAATCTCACTGGGTCCCCGATCAAACAGATTCCTTTGCCTCCTGGCTGATGGATAATGGGTTTGTTTTCCTTCCTCACAGTTAATGTAGTGACCATCTACGTCCTGCTTTATAAAGATTGTGGATTGTCTCCATGTGTCAGACGTTATCTGGGGGCCATGGTAGTGGCGGATCTCCAGGTCATTATCTTCGACCTGATCCTGAGACACATTCCCATTGTTTATAAGGAACAGTTTTATTTCCTGAAAGACTCCGTCCCCGTGTGTAATATCCACGCCGTCCTGCTTTATGCAGCTACTGACTCCTCTGTCTGGTTTACCGTCACTTTCACCTTTGATCGGTTTGTGGCCATTTGTTGCCAGAAGCTGAAAAGTAAATATTGCAGTGAGAAAACGGCGGCTGTGGTTCTGGGAGCAGTGACTGTGCTGAGCTGTTTAAAGAAAATTTTCTGGTATTTTATGCTCACGGCTCGGTATCGGCTGGCGAACGCCCCCTGGTTTTGTGATGTAACAGCCGCTGTTCATTACTCCATTGTTTGGGTCACAATCGAGTTCCTCCACCACATTCTAACCCCGTGTGTCCCATTTCTCCTGATTCTGCTGCACAATGCTCTCACCGTCAGACACATTTTAGTGACCAGCAGAGCCCGCAAGAGACTCCGCGCTCACACCAATGGGGACGCTCAGTCTGACACAGAAATGACAAACCGAAAAAAATCCATCATTTTACTGTTTGTGATCTCGGCCAATTTCATCCTGTTATGGTCAATGTTAATGCTGTTTTCTATATGGAACCGGATGTTGTTGATTGGGCAAAAGTCTATGTATCTCCATGGCTTTGTGGTGGAACTGGGATACATGATCCAGCTCCTCAGTTGCTGCACAAACACCGTGATTTATGCCGTGACCCAGACTAAGTTCAGGCAGCAGCTGAAGAATGTACTGAAATATCCCTTCACCCAAATCCATCCATTAATCAAATTCCCTCATTAATCAATCCATCCGGGATTTTATCATTTCAGTTCAGTGTTTCAGCGATGGAGCAGCCTGTCGATGTGGTAAAAGACTGAGGGTAGCGCTGGTTTGTCCATCCTTATCCCACAGGGGGGTTACAGGGACACATTTCAATGTTTCTCACAACTCAGGGGCCAGTGAGAAAAGGCACCATCCCACTGACTCTAACCTTCACTTCCATTTGTAAACAATAAAAATGCTAATTAAAGCGTGTCGAGCAGCAGAGTGACTGATGTTGTTGTGTGTCTTTGTGTTGGAGAAACTGAGCTGGAAAGAGACAGACTCAACCCCAAGTCCTGGTCCTCAAGGAATTTGAGGGCACCGCGCCCTGAGCTCAGGAGCTGGGTTTAACTCCCTCTGTCCTTACTTTCCCTTCTGGGTCTCCAACTCCAACTTGGCTCTCAGCAGAATTCACCTTGCTCTCTTTGTCCCTCTCCCTCCATATGTCCCTCCCACTCTCACACTGCACTGCTATTTCTCTCTTCTTTTCCCATTTACACACTCAATTCCACTGTCCTTGCCTTCCCCAATCTCATTCACTCTCTCTCCATCTTGCTATCATAACCTCCCAATGTTACTGTCTTCCTCGAATCCTTCGGTGCTGGGGGAACGGAAGAGGGTTGTCGATCTTCAGACCGATGTTAGGGAACAGAGATTGGGACGGCATATCAGGCCATTGCCAGGGCAACAGTATGGAGCTTGGGTCAAACGCCATTGCTCGGGGACTTAGTGGGTGTGAGAACATGAGCCGTTACTAGAGGGTAACAGGTGGAGTGGCACCGTAGGCTGTGGCTGAGACTGGTACAACATGATATCACAATCAGAACACATTGTGTGGGACATACTGTCTGTTACTCAGGGAATACAATGGGGATGGGGTTAAAGGCCATTTAGAGGGGTTCAACTGGGCCGGTGTTCACAGGCAGGAGCTCAGTATAAGGTGTGTGAGGAGTCTGATGGTGGGAGACTGCGTGAGTGTGTGAGCGTGTTGCTGGGGGAGTGTGCGAAGGAGAGAGCGTGATGGTGGTGGAATGTGTGGGGGAGTGAGTGTGATGCTGGACGATTGTGCAGGAAAGTGAACGTGACGGTAGGAGAGTGTGTGGGAGAATGGTGGATTATGTGGGGGTGAGCGCGAAGGTGAGGGTGGTGTGGTGCAGTGTGTGGGAGTAAGCGTGATGGTGGGGATTGTGTGGGGCAGTGTGTGTGAGGGTGGTGGTGTGTGTGGGGATGAGCGTGACGGTGAGGGTGATGTGGGGCAGTGTGTGTGATGGCGGTGGAGTGTGTGGGGGTGAGCATGACGGTCGGGGTGGTGTGAGGCAGTGTGTGTGACGGTGGTGGAGTGTGTGGTTGTGAGTGTGACGGGGAGTGGTGTGGGGCAGTGTGTGTGATGGTGGTGGAGTGTGTGGGTGTGAGCGTGTTGGTGAGGGTGGTGTGGGTCAGTGTGTGTGAGGGTGTTGGAGTGTGAGGTAGTGAGCGTGACGGTGGGTGTGGTGTGGGGCAGTGTGTGTGATGGTGGTGGAGTGTGTGGGGGTGAGCGTGACGGTGAGGCTGGTGTGGAGCTGTGTGTCTAATGGTGGTGGAGTGTGTGGGGTGAGGGTGACAGTGGAAGTCGTGCGGGACATTGTGTGACGTAGTGAGTATGAGGGGGTCAGGGTGACGGAAATGGAGTGAGCGTGAGGGGGTCAGTGTGACGGTGATAGAGTGAGTGTGGGATTATCATCGTGAGGTTGATGGAGAGAGTGTGAGGGGGTCAGGGTGGCTGTTATGGAATGTGTTTGGGGTTAAGGGTGGTGGGAATGGAGTGAGTGTGGGGAGATGAGTGTGATGGTGATGGAGTGAGTGTGAGGGGGACAGGGTGAGGATGATGGAGTGAGTGTGAGGGGTCAGTGTCACAATGATCGAGTGAGTGTGAGGGGGTCAGGATGGTGGGGATGGAGTGAGTGTGAGAGGGGCAGGGTGACGGTAATGGAGTGATCGTGAAGGGATCAGTGTGACGGTGATAGAGTGAGTGTGGGATTGTCAGTCTGAGGGTGATGGAGAGAGTGTGAGGGGGTCAGGGTGGCTGTGATGGAATGTGTTTGGGGGGTCAGGGCGGTGGGGATGGAGTGAGTGTGGGGAGATGAGTTTGATGGTAATGGAGTGAGTGTGAGGGGGACAGGGTGAGGATGATGGAGTGAGTGTGAGGGGTCAGTGTCACAGTGATGGAGTGAGTGTGAGCGGGTCAGGGTGGTGGGGATGGAGTGAGTGTGAGAGGGGCAGGGTGACGGTGATGAACTGAGTGTGAGGGGATGAGTGTGAGGTTGATGGAGTGAGGGTGAGGGGATCAGTCTGATGGTGTTGGAGTGAGTTTGTGGGGGCCAGGGGACGGTGAAGCAGTGAGTGTGAGGGGATCATGGTGAAGGTGATGGAGCGAGTGGGAGGGGGTCAGGGTTACGGTGAACGATTGATTGTGAGTGTGTCAGGGTGACAGTGACAGAGTGAGTCTGAGGTGATGTGTGTGACGTTGATGGAGCGAGTGTGAGGGGGTCAGTGTGACGGTGATAGAGTGACTGTGATTGAGTCAGGGTGACAGTGATGGAGTGAGTGTGAGGTTGTCAGGGTGACAGTGATGAAGTGAGTGTGAGGGGGTGTAGGTGACGGTGATGGAGTGAGTGTGAGGGTGTTAGGGTGAGGGAGAAGGGGTGAGATTGAGGGGGTGAGTATGATGGTGATGGGGTGAGGGAACCAGAGCGACGGTGACGGAGTGAGTGTGAGGGGGTCAGATCTGCGGTGATGGAGTGAGACTCTGATGTAGAGTGTGTGAGGGGGTCAGGGTGACAGTGATGGAGTAAGTGTGAGTGGGCAGTGTGACAGTGATGGAGTGAGTTAGATATGTTCAGGGGAAGGTGATGGAGTGGTTGTGAGGGGGGTCAAGGTGACAGTGATGGAGTGAATGTGAGGGGTCATTGTGACAGTAATGGAGTGAGTGTGAGGGGGTCAGGGTGACAGTGATGGAGTGCGTATGAGGGGTCAGGATGACGATGATGGAGTGAGTTTGAGGTTGTCAGGGAGACGGTGATGGAGGGAGTGCGAGGAGGTCAAGTTATTGGTGTAGGAGTGAGTGTGAGGGGGTCAGGGTGACGGTGAAGGAGTGAGTGTGAGTGGTTCAGGACGACGGTGATGGAGTGAGTGTGAGGGGATCAGGGTGATGATGACGGAGTGAGAGTGAGGGGGTCAGGGTGACGGTGATGGTGTGAGTGTGAGGGCGTCATTGTGACAGTGATTGAGTGAGTGTGAGTGGATCAGTGTGATGGACACGAAGTGAGCGTGATGGGATCAGTCTGATGTTGATGGAGTGAGTGTGAGATGGTCAGGATGACGGTGATGGAGTGAATGTGAGGGCGTCAGGGTGACAGTGATTGAGTGAGTGTGAGAGGGTCAGGGTGACGGTGTTGGAGAGAGTGTGAGGGGGTTTGGGTGACGGTGATGGAGTGAGTGTGAGGGGGTCAGGGTGACAGTAATGGAGAGAGTGTGAGGCGATCAGTGTGACGGAGATGGAGAGAGTGTGAGGGGTCTGGGTGACGGTGATGGAGTGAGAGTGACAGGGTCTGAGTGACAGTGATGGATTGAAAGTGAGGGGGTCAAGGCGACGGTGATGGAGTGAGTGTGAGGGGGTCAGGGTGACTGTGATATAATGAGGTTGAGAGGGTCAGGGTGTCAGTGATGGAGAGAGTGTGAGGGGGTCAGGGCGATGGTGACAGAGTGAGAATGAGGGGGTCAGGGTGACAGTGATTGAGTGAGTGTGATTGGATCAGTGTGATGGACACGAAGTGAGCGTGATGGGATCAGTCTGATTTTGATGGAGTGAGTGTGAGATGGTCAGGGTGACGGTGATGGAGTGAAGGTGAGGGGGTCAGGTGAAGTTGATGGAGGGAGTGTGTGGAGGTCAGTGTTTTGGTGATGGAATGAGATTGAGGGGGTCAGGAAGACTGTGATGGAGGAAGTGTGAAAGGGTCAGGGTGACGGTGGTGGAGTGAGTGTGAGGCTGTCAGGGTGACGGTGATGGAGTGAATGTGAGGGGGTCAGTGTGACCCTGACGGAGTGAGTGTGAGGAGATCGGGGTGACAGTGATAGAGTGAGTGTGAGAGTGTCAGTGTGACCATGATGGAGTGAGTGTGAGGGGGTCAGGTTGATGGTGATGGAGTGTGTGTGAGGCGTCTGGGTGACGGTGATGGAGTGAGAGTGACAGGGTCTGAGTGACGGTGATGGAGTGAAAGTGAGGGGGTCAAGGTGACGGTGATGGAATGAGATTGAGGGGTCAGGAAGACTGTGATGGAGAAAGTGTGAGAGGGTCAGGGTGACGGTGATGGAGTGAGTGTGAGGGGGTCAGTGTGACCCTGACGGAGTGAGTGTGAGGAGATCGGGGTGACAGTGATGGAGTGAGTGTGAGGGTGTCAGTGTGACCATGATGAAGTGAGTGTGAGGGGGTCAGGTTGATGGTGATGGAGTGTGTGTGAGGGGGCAGGGTGACAGTGATGGAGTGAGATAGATGCGTTCAGGGGAAGGTGATGGAGTGGGTGTGAGGGGATTTGGGTGACAGTAATGGAGTGAGTGTGAGGGGGTCAGGGTGGCGGTGTTGGAGAGAGTATGAGGGGGTCAGGGTAACAGTGATGGAGTGAGTGTGAGGTGGTCAGGTTGACGGTGATGGAGTGAATGTGATGGGGTCAGGGCGATGGTGATAGAGAGTATGAGGAGGTCAGGGTGACGGTGATGGAGTGAGTTTGAGGTTGTCAGGGAGTCGGTGATGGAGGGAGTGCAAGGAGGTCAGGTTATTGGTGTAGGAGTGAGTGTGAGAGAGCCAGGGTGACAGTATTTGAGTGAGTGTGAGAAGTCTGGGTGACGGTGTTGGAGAGAGTGTGAGGGGGTCAGTGTGATGGTGATGGCGTGAGTGTAAGGCTTTCAGGCTGACGGAGATGGAGTGAGAGTGACGGATTCAGGGCAAGGGTGATGGAGTGAGAGTGAGCAGGTCAAGGTGACGGTGATGGAGTGAGTGTGAGGGGGTCAGAGTGACGGTGATGGAGGGAGAGTGATGGGGTCAGGGTGAAGGTAATGGAGTGAGAGTGAGTGGTCAGGTAGACTGTGATGGAGGGAGTGTGAGGGGGTCTGTGTCGGTGATGGAATGAAATTGAGGGGGTCAGGAAGACTGTGATGGAAAAAGTGTGAGAGGGTCAGGGTGACGATGATGGAGTGAGTGTGACAGGGTCAGGGTGACAGTGATGGAGTGAGTGTGAAGGGGTCAGGGAGACGTTGATGGAGTGAGAGTGAGTGGTCAGGTTGACGGTGATGGAATGAGTGTGAGGGGGTCAGGGTGACGGTAATGGAGTGTGTGTGAGGGGGCCAGGCTGATAGTGATTGAGTGAGTGTGAGAGGGTCTGGGTGACGGTGTTGGAGAGAGTGTGAGGTTTTCAGGTTGACGGTGATGGAGTGAGTGTGATGGGGTCAGGGCCATGGTGATGGAGAGAGTATTAGGGGGGCAGGGTGACGGTGATGGAGTGAGTTTGAGGTTGTCAGGGAGTCGATGATGGAGGGAGTGCACGGAGGTCAGGTTACTGGTGTAGGAGTGAGTGTGAGGGAGCCAGGGTGACAGTAATTGAGTGAGTGTGAGAAGTCTGGGTGACGGAGTTGGAGAGAGTGTGAGGGGGTCAGTGTGATGGTGATGGAGTGAGTGTGAAGGGGTCAGGGAGACGGGGATGGAGAGAGTGTGAGGGGGTCAGGGTGACGGTGATGGAGTGAGAGTGACAGGGTCAGGGTGAAGGTGATGGAGTGAGTGTGAAAAGGTCACGGAGATGGAGATGGAGAGAGTGTGAGGGGGTCAGGGTGACGGTGATGGAGTGAGAGCGACAGGGTCTGAGTGACGGTGATGGATTGAAAGTGAGGGGGTCAAGGTGACGGTGATGGAGTGAGTGTGAGGGGGTCAGGGTCTCAGTGATGGAGTGTGTGTGAGAGGGTCAGGGTGACGATGATGGAGTGAGTGTGAGGGAGTCAGGGTGACTGTGATATAATGAGGTTGAGAGGGTCAGGGTGTCAGTGATGGAGAGAGTGTGAGGGGGTCAGGGCGATGGTGACAGAGTGAGAATGAGGGGGTCAGGGTGACGGTGATGGAGTGAGTGTGAGGGCGTCATTGTGACAGTGATTGAGTGAGTGTGATTGGATCAGTGTGATGGACACGAAGTGAGCGTGATGGGATCAGTCTGATTTTGAAGTGAGTGTGAGATGGTCAGGGTGACAGAGATGGAGTGAATGTGAGGGCGTCAGGTGAAGTTGATGGAGGGAGTGTGTGGAGGTCAGTGTGTCGGTGATGGAATGAGATTGAGGGGGTCAGGAAGACTGTGATGGATAAAGTGTGAGACGGTCAGGGTGATGGTGATGGAGTAAGTGTGTGGGTGTCAGAGTGACCATGATGGAGCAAGTGTGAGGTGGTTAGGGTCTCAGTGATGGACTGTGTGTGAGAGTGTCAGGGTGACGGTGATGGAGTGAGTGTGAAGGGGTCAGGGAGATGGTGATGGAGTGAGAGTGAGGGGTCAGGTTGACGGTGATGGAATGAATGTGAGGGGGTCAGGGCGACGGTGATGGAGTGAGAGTTAGGGGTCAGGTTGACGGTGATGGAATGAATGTGAGGGGGTCAGGGTGACGGTAATTGAGTGAGTGTGAGGGGGTCAGGGTGACCCTGATGGAGTGAGTGTGTGCGTGTCAGATCGACGGTGATGGAGGGAGAGTGATGGGTTCTGGGTGAAGGTGATGGAGTGAGAGTGACGGGTTCAGGGCAAGGGTGATGGAGTGAGAGTGAGCAGGTCGAGGTGACGGTGATGGAGTGAGTGTGGGGGTGAGAGCGACGGTGATGGAGGGAGAGTGATGGGGTCAGAGTGAAGGTGATGGAGTGAGTGTGAGGGGGTCAGAGCGACGGTGACGGAGGGAGAGTGATGGGGTCAGGGTGCAGGTGATGGAGTGAGTGTGAGGCTGTCATGGTGACGGTGATGGAAAGTGATTGAGGGGGTTAGGGTGAAGGTGATGGAGTGAGTGTGAGGGGGTCAGGGTGACGATGATGGAAAGAGATGGGGGTCAGGTTGACAGTGATGGAGTGAGTGTGAGGGGGTCAGTGTGGCGGTGATGGAGTGAGATTGAGGGGGTCAGGAAGACTGCGATGGAGAAAGTGTGAGACGGTCAGGGTGATGGTGATGGAGTAAGTGTGAGGGTGTCAGAGTGACCATGATGGAGCAAGTGTGAGGTGGTTAGGGTCTCAGTGATGGACTGTGTGTGAGAGTGTCAGGGTGACGGTGTGGCAGTGAGTGTGAGGGGGTCAGGGTGACTGTGATATAATGAGGGTGAGAGGGTCAGGGTGACGGTGATGGAGAGAGTGTGAGGGGATCAGGGTAACGGTGATGGAGAGAGTGTGAGGGGGTCAGTGAGACGGTGATGGAGGGAGAGTGATGGGGTCAGGGTGAAGGTGATGGAGTGAGAGTAAGGGGGTCAGAGCGACGATGGTGGAGTGATTGTGAGGGTGTCAGTTCGACGGTGATGTCGTGAGTGTGTGGGCGTCAGGGTGACGGTGATGGAGTGAGAGTGACGGGTTCAGGGCAAGGGTGATGGAGTGAGAGTAAGCAGGTCAAGGTGACGGTGATGGAGTAAGTGTGAGGGTGTCAGAGCGACGGTGACAGAGGGAGAGTGATGGGGTCAGGGTGAAGGTGATGGAGTGAGTGTGAGGCTGTCATGGTGACGGTGATGGAAAATGATTGAGGGGGTTAGGGTGAAGGTGATGGAGTGAGTGTGAGGGGATCAGGGCGACGGTGACGGAGGGAGATTGATGGGGTCAGGGTGAAGGTGATGGAGTGAGAGTAAGAGGGTCAGAGCAACGATGGTGGAGTGATTGTGAGGGTGTCAGTTCGACGGTGATGTCGTGAGTGTGTGGGCGTCAGGGTGACGGTGATGGAGTGAGAGTGACGGCTTCAGGGCAAGGGTGATGGAGTGAGAGTAAGCAGGTCAAGGTGACGGTGATGGAGTAAGTGTGAGGGGGTCAGAGCGACGGTGACAGAGGGAGAGTGATGGGGTCAGGGTGAAGGTGATGGAGTGAGTGTGAGGCTGTCATGGTGACGGTGATGGAAAATGATTGAGGGGGTTAGGGTGAAGGTGATGGAGTGAGTGTGAGGGGATCAGTGCGACGGTGACGGAACGAGAGTGATGGGGTCAGGGTGAAGGTGATGGAGTGAGTGTGAGTTTGTCAAGGTAACGGTGATGGAAAGTGATTAAGGGGGTTAGAGTGAAGGTGATGGAGTAAGTGTGAGCGCATCAGCGTGCCGGTGATGGAATGAGTGTGAGGGGTCAGGGGTCCGTGATGGAGTGAGTGTGAGGTGGTCAGGGTGACGGTGATGAAGTTAATGTGAGGGGGTCAGGGTGACGGTGGTGGAGTGAGTGTGAGGGGGTCAGGGTGACCATGATGGAGTGAGTGTGAGGGGGTCAGGGTGACCATGATGGAGTGAGTGTGAGGGGATCAGTGTGATGGTGATGGAGTGTGTGTGAGGGGATTTGGGTGACAGTGACGTAGTGAGTGTTTAGGGGGTCAATGTGTCGGTGATGGAATGAGATTGAGGGGGTCAGGAAGACTGTGATGGAGAAAGTGTGAGAGGGTCAGGGTGACGATGATGGAGTGAGTGTGAGGGGTTCAATGTGTCGGTGATGGAATGAGTGTGAGGGGTTCAGGGTGACGGTGATGGAGTAAGAGTGAGGGGGTCAGGTTGATGGTGATGGAGTGAGTCTGAGGGGGTCAGGGTGACGGTGATGGAGTGAGTGTGAGGGGGTCAGGGTGACCATGATTGAGTGAGTGTGATTGGGTCAGATTGACGGTGATGGAGTGAGTGTGAGGGGGGTCAAGGTGACAGAGATGGAGTGAATGTGAGGGGGTCATTGTGACAGCGATGGATTGAGTGTGAGGGGTTCAGTGTGATGGTGATGAAGTGCGTATGAGGGGGTCCGGGAGATGGTGATGGAGAGAGTTTGAGGTTGTCAGGGAGACGATGATGGAGGGAGTGCGAGGAGGCCAGGTTATTGGTGTAGGAGTGAGTGTGATGGGGCCAGGGTGACAGTGATTGAGTGAGTGTGAGAGGGTCAGGGTGACGGTGTTGCAGTGAGTTTGAGGTGTTCAGGGTGATGGTGACGGAGTAAGAGTGAGGGGGTCAGGTTGATGGTGATGGAGTGAGTCTGAGGGGGTCAGGGTGAAGGTGACGGAGTGAGAGTGAGGGGGTCAGGATAATGGTGATGGAGTGAGTGTGAGGGAGTCTGGGTGATGGTGACAGAGTGAGTGGAAGGGGGCCAGGGTGACAATGATGGAAGGAATGTGAGGGGGTCAGGGTGACGGTGATGGAGTGAGTGTGGGGGTGTTAGAGTGATGGTGATGGAGTGAGTGTGAGGGGATAAGTGTGACGGAGATGGAGGGAGTGTGAGGGGCTCAGGTTAATGCTGTTGGAGTGAGTGTGAGGGGGTGAGGGTGATGGTGACGAAGTGAGTGTGAGGGGCCTAGGGTGACGGTGATGGAGTGAGAGTGAGGGGTTCCGGGTGACGGTGATTGAATGAGATTGAGGGGGTCAGGGTGAAGATGATGGAGTGAGATTAATGGGGTCAGGGCGATGGCGATCGAGTGAGAGTGAGCGGGTCACGTTGACCGTCAATTGATCACTGCACCGGTCAAACTGGATCCCTTCCCTCACTGGACATGATTCCAGCAATCATCGTACTGGTTCCCTGCGCAAGATCCACTTGTTCACTGAACCAATCAACCTGGATCCCTACCCTCACTAGACATGATCACAGCTATCATTGTACTAGATCCACCAGTCATTGTCCTTGATCCCTGCGCTACGTCCACTTTATAACTGCACCGGTCCAACTGGATCCCTCCCCTCACTGGACTTGATCCCAGAGATCTTTGAACTAGGTCACTCCAGTCATCATACTGGATCCCTGCATCGGATCTGCTTGATCACTGCACCAGTCCAACTGGATCACTCCCTAGCTGGACTTGATCCAAGTGATCATGGAACTAGATTCCCAGTCATTGTACTGGATCCCTGCACTAGATCTACTTGATCACTGCGTCGGTCAATCTGGATCCCTCCCTCACTGTACATGATCCCAGCAATCATTGAACTAGATCCCCCAGTCATTGTACTGGATCCCTGCACTCGATCCACTTGATCACTGCACTGGTCTAACTGGATCCCTCCCTTACTGGACAAGATCCCAGTGATCTTTGGACTAGATCCCTCCAGTCATCTTACTGGATCCCTGCACTTGATACACTTGATCACTGTACCAGTCCAACTGGATCCCTTCCCTCATCTGGACTAGATCCCAGCGATCTTTGAACCTGATCACTCCAATCATCATACTGGATTCCTGCATTGGATCCGCTTGATCACTGCACCAGTCCAACTGGATCACTCCCTGGATGGACTTGATCCAATTGATAATGGAACTAGATCCCCAGTCATTGTACTGGATCCCAGCACTAGATCCACTTGATCACTGCACCATTCACACTGGAACCCTTCCCTCGCTGGACGTGATCCCAGTGACCATTGGATTAGATCCCTCCGGTCATCGTACTGGATCCCTGCGCAAGATCCACTTGATCACTTCACTGATCAAACTGGACACCTTCCCTCACTGGACATGATCACAGCTATCAATGAACTAGAACCCAAGTCATTGTACTGGATCCCTGCACAAGATCCACTTGATCACTGCACCAGTCCAACTGGATCCCTTCCCTCGCTGAACATGATCCCAACGATCATTGGATTAGATCCCTCCAGTCATCATACTGGATCCCTGCGCAAGATCCATGTGATCACTGCATCAATTAAACTGGATCCCTTCCCTCACCAGACATGTTCCCAGCTACCATTGTACTAGATCCCCCAGTCATCGTACTGGATCCCTGCGCTAGATCCACTTGATCACTGCACTATTGAAACTGGAGCCCTCCCTCACTGGACATGATCCCAGCGATTATTGAACTAAATCACCCAGTCATTTTACTGGATCCCAACACTAGATCCACTTGATTACTGCACCAATCAAACTGGATCCCTTTCCTCACTGGACATGATCCAAGCTATCATTGTACGAGATCCCCCAGTGAATGCCTGTCCCCCCCAGCCCAGAGCCGTGAATGCCTGCCCCCTCCCCAGAGCTGTGAATGCCTGTCCCCCCACCTCCCCAGAGCTGCGAATGCCTGTCACCCCACCTCTCCAGAGCTGTGAATGCCTGTCCACCCAACCCCCAGAGCAGTGAATGCCTGTCCACACCACCCCCAGAGCTGTGAATGCCTGTCCCCCATCCCCAGAGCTGTGAATGCTTGCCCCCCTCCCCCGAGCTGTGAATGCTTGTCCTCCCCTCCCCAGAGCTGTGAATGACTGCCCCCTCCCCCCAGAGCTGTTGAATGCCTGTCCCCACTCGCCCCAGAGATGTGAATGCCTGTTCCCCTCCTCCGCAGAGCTGTGAATGCCTGTCCCCGCCCAGAGCTGAGAATGCCAGTCTCATCCCACCCTCAGAACTGTGAATGCCTGTCCACGCCCCCTCCCCAGAGCTGCGAATTACTGTCCCTACCTCCACAGAGCTGTGAATGCCTGTTCCCCCTCCCCAGAGCTGTGAATGCCTGTCCCCTCCCTCCCCAGAGCTGTGAATGCCTGTCCCCACACCCCCAGAGCTGTGAATGCCTGTCACACCACCTCCCCAGAGCTGTGAATGCCTGTCAACCCACCTCTCCAGAGCTGTGAATGCCTGTCCACCCCACCCCCAGAGCTGTGAATGCTTGTCCACCCCAGCCCCAGAGCTGTGAATGCCTGTCCCCCCACTCCTCAGTGGTCTGAATGCCTGTCCCCCCTCCCCCAAGCTGTGAATGCTTGTCCTCCCCTCCCCAGAGCTGTGAATGCCTGCCCCCTCCCCCCAGAACTGTTGAATGCCTGCCCCCATCGCCCCAGAGATGTGAATGCCTGTTCCCCTCCTCCGCAGAGCTGTGAATGCCTGTCCCCGCCCAGAGCTGAGAATGCCTGTCAGCCCCGTCCCCAGAGCTGAGAATGCCAGTCTCACCCCACCCCCAGAGCTGTGAATGCCTGTCCACCTCTCCCCCAGAGCTGTGAATGCTTGTCCCCCTCCCCTCAGAGCTGTGAATGCCAGTCCACCCCACCCCCAGAGCTGTGAATGCCTGTCCCCCTCCCCCAAGAGCAATCAATGCCTGTCCACTGCCTCCCGAGAGCTGTGAATGCCTGTCCCCCCCCACCCCAGGAGCTGTGAATGCCTGTCTCCCTCACCCCCAGAGCTGTGAATGCCTGTCACCCCTCCCCCAGAGCTGTGAATGCCAGTCCCCCGCCACACCCAGAGCTGTGAATGCCTGTATCCCCCTCCCCCAGAGCTGTGAATGCCTGTCCCCATCCCCCGGAGATGTGAATACCTGTCCCCCCAGAACTGTCTTGCCTGTCACCCCCTCCCCCAAGCTGTGAATGCTTGTCCCCCCTCCCCAGAGCTGCGAATTCCTGTCCCTAAATCCACAGAGCTGTGAATGCCTTTTTCCCCTACCACAGCTGTGAATGCCTGCCCCCCACCCCCAAAGCTGTGAAGGCCTGTCCCCCGACCCCCAGAGCTATGAATGCCTGTTCCCCCCAGAGCTGTGAATGCCTGTCCCCCCACTCCTCAGTGGTCTGAATGCCTGTCCCCCCTCCCCCGAGCTGTGAATGCTTGTCCTCCCCTCCCCAGAGCTGTGAATGCCTGTCCCCGCCCAGAGCTGAGAATGCCTGTCAGCCCCGTCCCCAGAGCTGAGAATGCCAGTCTCACCCCACCCCCAGTACATGAATGCCTGTCCACCCCCCTCCCCAGAGCTGCGAATTCCTGTCCCTACCTCCACAGAGCTGTGAATGCCTGTCCCCCCACTCCTCAGTGGTCTGAATGCCTGTCCCCCCTCCCCCGAGCTGTGAATGCTTGTCCTCCCCTCCCCAGAGCTGTGAATGCCTGCCCCCTCCCCCCAGAGCTGTTGAATGCCTGCCCCCCTCGCCCCAGAGATGTGAATGCCTGTTCCCCTCCTCCGCAGAGCTGTGAATGCCTGTCCCCGCCCAGAGCTGAGAATGCCTGTCAGCCCCGTCCCCAGAGCTGAGAATGCCAGTCTCACCCCACCCCCAGTACATGAATGCCTGTCCACCCCCCTCCCCAGAGTTGCAAATTCCTGTCCCTACCTCCACAGAGCTGTGAATGCCTTTTTCCCCTACAGAGCTCCCCCCAGAGCTGTGGGGGGGGGGGGACAGGCATTCACAGCTCTGTGGGAGGGGGAGACAGGCCTGTCCCCCCCCACAGCTCCCCCCAGAGCTGTGGGGGGGGGGACAGGCATTCACAGCTCTGTGGGAGGGGGAGACAGGCCTTCCAGGTCAGGGGGGGACAGACATTCACATCTCTGTGGGGAGGGGACAGGAATTCACAGCTCTGGGGAGGGGGACAGGCATTCACAGCTCTGTGGGTGGTGGGTGACAGGCATTCACAGCTCGGGGGAGCAGGATGACGGCATTCACAGCTCTGGGGGTGGGGTGACAGGCATTCACAGCTCTGGGGTGGGCGGAGACAGGCATTCACAGCTCTTGGGGTGGGGGGACAGGTTCATAGCTCTGGGGGGAACAGGCATACAGCTCTGGGGGTAGTGGGGGACAGGCATTCACAGCTCTGAGGAGGTGGGGGGACAGGCATTCAAACCTCTGGGGCGAGGGGGGATAGGCATCTACAGCTCTGGGGAGGTGTGGGGGACAGACATTCACAGCTCTGGGGGTAGGGGGAACAGGCATTCACAGCTCTGGGGAGGTGGCAGGGCAGGCATTCACAGCTCTGGGATTGGGGGGCAGGCATTCACAGCTCTGGGAGTGTGGGGGACAGGCATTCACAGCTCCGGGGGAGTGGGGACAGGCAGTTACAGCTCTGGGGGAGTGAGGCAGGCATTCACAACTCTGTGTTGGGGGGACAGGCATTTACAGCTCTGTGGAGGTGGGGACAGGAATTCACAGCTCTGGGGAGGTGGGGACAGGCATTCACAGCTCTGGGGAGGGGGTGGACAGGCATGCACAGCTCTGCGGAGGAGGGGAACAGGCATTCACATCTCTGGGGTGATGGGGGGGGCAGGCATTCACAGCTCTGGGGGGAAACAGGCATACAGCTCTGGGGGTAGTGGTGGACAGGCATTCACTGCTCTGGGGAGGGAGAGGACAGGCATTCACAGCTCTGTGGGTCTGGGACAGGCATTCACAGCTCTGGGATTGGGGGGCAGGCATTCACAGCTCTGGGAGTGTGGGGGAGAGGCATTCACAGCTCCGGGGGAGTGGGGACAGGCAGTTACAGCTCTGTGGGAGTGAGGCAGGCATTCACAACTCTGTGGTTGGGGGGACAGGCATGCACAGCTCTGTGGAGGAGGGGAACAGGCATTCACATCTCTGGGGTGAAGGGGGACAGGCATTCACAGCTCTGGGGCGATGGGGGAGCAGGCATTCACAGTTCTGGGGGGAGGGGGCAGGCATTCACAGCTCTGAGGAGGGGGGCAGGCATTCACAGCTCTGGGGAGGGGGACAAGCATTCACAGCTCGGGGGAGGGGGGTCAAGCATTCACAGCTCTGAGGGTTGGGGGACAGGCATTCAGACCTCTGGTGGGGGAGGGAACAGGCATTCACAGCTCTGGGGTAGGGTGGACAGGCATTCACTGCTCTGGGGTTTGGGGAACAGGCTTTCACAGCTCTGGGTTGGTGGTGACAGGCATTCACAGCTCTGGGGAGGGGTGACAAGCATTGATAGGTCGATGGAGGGGGTAGAGGCATTCACAGCTCTGGGGGTGAGGGGACAGGCATTCACAGCTCTGTCGGTGGGGGGGGACAGGCATTCACAGCTCTGGAGAGGGAGGGGACAGACATTTACAGCTCTGCGGGGAGGGGGACAGGCATTCACAGCTCTGGAGGTGTGTGTGGACAGGCATTCACAGCTCTGGGGGGCGTGGACAGGCATTCACAGCTCTGGGGGTGGGGTGAGACTGGCATTCTCAGCTCTGGGGACGGGGCTGACAGGCATTCACAGCTCTGGGAAGGGGGCATACAGGCATTCACAGCTTTGAGGGTGGGGCGGACAGGCATTCACAGCTATGGGGTGGGGGACAGGCATTCACAGCTCTGGGAAGGGGGCATACAGGCATTCACAGCTCTGGGGAGGGGGGAACAAGCATTCAAAGCTCTGTGGGAGGGGGGACAAGCATTCACAGCTCTGGGGGTGGGGGGATACAGGCATTCACAGCTCTGGGGGAGGTGGGATACAGGCATTTACAGCTCTGGGGGTGGGGGGACAGATGTGAATACATGTGCCCCCCTCAGCTGTGTTGCCTGTCCGCCCCTCTCCCGAGCTGTGAACGCTTGTGCCCCCTCCCCAGAACTGTGAATGCCAGTCCACCACTACCCCCAGAGCTGTGAATGCCTGGCCATCCCCTCCCTAGAGCTGAGAATACTTGGCCCCCCTCACCCCAGAGCTGTGAATCCTTGTCCCCTCCCTCCTCAGAGCAGTGAATGCCTTACCCCCCCCACCCCCAGACCTGTGAATACCTATCCCCCTCCTCCGCAAAGCTGTGAATGTCTGTCACACCCCTCCCCAGAGCTGTGAATGCCTGCTCCCCCCCAAAGCTGTGACTGCCTGTCCCCCCACTCCTCAGGGCTGTGAATGCTTGTCCCCCCTCCCCAGAGCTGTGAATGCCTGTCCCCCACCATCCCCAGAGCTGTGAATGCCTGTCCCCCTCCCCACAGAGATGAAAATTCCTATCCCCTCCCTCCCCAGAGCTGTGAATGCCTGCTCCCCCCCCCCCCAAGCTGTGACTGCCTGTCCCCCTCACTCAGAACTGTGAATGCTTGTCCCCCCACCCCCGGAGCGGTGAATGCCTGTCCCTCACCTCCCCAGAGCTGTGAATGCCAGGCCCCCTCTCCCCCAGAGCTGTGAATGCTTGTCCCCCTCCCCTCAGAGCTGTGAATGCCAGTCCACCCCACCCCCAGAGCTGTGAATGCCTGTCCCCCTCCCCCAAGAGCAATCAATGCCTGTCCACTGCCTCCCGAGAGCTGTGAATGCCTGTCCCCCCCCCACCCCAGGAGCTGTGAATGCCTGTCTCCCTCACCCCCAGAGCTGTGAATGCCTGTCACCCCTCCCCCAGAGCTGTGAATGCCAGTCCCCCGCCACACCCAGAGCTGTGAATGCCTGTATCCCCCTCCCCCAGAGCTGTGAATGCCTGTCCCCATCCCCCGGAGATGTGAATACCTGTCCCCCCAGAACTGTCTTGCCTGTCACCCCCTCCCCCAAGCTGTGAATGCTTGTCCCCCCTCCCCGGAGCTGTGAATGCCTGTCCACCCACCCACCCAGAGCCGTGAATGCCTGTCCACCCACACCCCTAGAGCTGTGAATGCCTGCCCCCCCTCCCACAGAGCTGTGAATGCCTGTTCCCCCCACCCCCAGAGCTGTGAATACCAGTCCCCCTCCTCCGCAAAGCTGTGAATGTCTGTCACACCCCTACCCAGAGCTGTGGATGCCCGCTCCCCCCCAAAGCTGTGACTGCCTGTCCCCCTCCCCTCAGGGCTGTGAATGCTTGCCCCCCCTCCCCAGAGCTGTGAATGCCTGTCCCCCACCATCCCCAGAGCTGTGAATGCCTGTCCCCCTCCCTACAGAGATAAGAATTCCTATCCCCTCCCTCCCCAGAGCTGTGAATGCCTGCTCCCCCCCAAAGCTGTGACTGCCTGTCCCCCTCCACTCAGAGCTGTGAATGCTTGTCCCCCCACCCCCGGAGCGGTGAATGCCTGTCCCTCACCTCTCCAGAGCTGTGAATGCCAGGCCCCCTCTCCCCCAGAGCTGTGAATGCTTGTCCCCATCCCCTCAGAGCTGTGAATGCCAGTCCACCCCACCCCCCAGAGCTGTGAATGCCTGTCCCCCTCCCCCAAGAGCAATGAATGCCTGTCCACTGCCTCCCGAGAGATGTGAATGCCTGTCCCCCCCCACCACAGGAGCTGTGAATGCCTGTCCCCCTCACCCCCAGAGCTGTGAATGCCAGTCCCCCCTCCCCCAGAGCTGTGAATGCCAGTCCCCCGCCACACCCAGAGCTGTGAATGCCTGTATCCCCCCTCCCCCAGAGCTGTGAATGCCTGTCCCCATCCCCCGGAGATGTGAATACCTGTCCCCCCCCAGAACTGTCTTGCCTGTCACCCCCTCCCCCAAGCTGTGAATCCTTGTCCCCCTCCCCAGAGCTGTGAATGCCTGTCCACCCCCCCCCCAGAGCCGTGAATGCCTGTCCACCCACACCCCTAGAGCTGTGAATGACTGTCCCCCTCCCTCCCGAGAGCTGTGAAGGTCTGTCACCCCCAATCCCAGAGCTGTGAATGCCTGTTCCCCCCCGGGCTGTGAATGCCTGCCCCCCCTCTACCGAGCTGTGAATGTTTGTCCCCCTCCCCACAGCTGTGATTGCCTGTCCCCACAACCCCCAGAGCTGTGAATGCCTGTCTCCGCCCCACCCCAGAGCTGTGAATGCCTGTCCCCCACATCCCCAGAGCTGTATGCCTGTTCCCCCCGAGAGCTGTGAATGCCTGTTCCCCCCCAGAGCTGTGAATGCCTATTCCCCCCACCCACAGAGCTGTGAATGCCTGTCTCCGTCCCTCCCCAGAGCTGTGAAAGCCTGTCCCCCCCCCCACCCCCAGAGCTGTGAATGCCTGTCTCCGCCCCACCCCAGAGCTGTGAATGTCTGTCCCCCCGCATCCCCAGAGCTGTGAATGCCTGTCCCCCACTACCCCCTGAGCTTTATGCCTGTCCCCCCCCAGAGCTGTGAATGCCTGTTCCCCCCCAGAGCTGTGAATGCCTGTTCCCCCACCCACAGAGCTGTGAATGCCTGTCTCCGTCCCACCCCAGAGCTGTGAATGCCTGTCCCCCGCCTCCGCAGAGCTGTGAATGTCTGTCACCCCCCTCGCCCCAGAGCTGTGAATGCCTGTCCCCCACCACCCCCAGAGCTGTGAATGCCTGTCCCCGCCACCCCCAGAGCTGTGAATGCCTGTTCCCCCCTACCCCCAGAGCTGTGAATGTCTGTCCCCCCACCTTCCCAGAGCTGTAGATGCCTGTCCCCCCTCGCCCCAGAGGTGTAAATGCCTGTCCCCCCACCTCCCCAGAGCTGTGAATGCCTGTCCCCCTCCCCAGAGCTGTGAATGCCTGTCCCCTCCCCACAGAGATGTGAATTTCTATCCCCTCCCGCCCCAGAGCTGTGAATGCCTGCTCCCCCCCAAAGCTGTGACTGCCTGTCCCCATCTCCTCAGAGCTGTGAATGCTTGTCCCCCCTCCCCAGAGCTGTGAATGCCTGTCCCCCACCATCCCCAGAGCTGTGAATGCCTGTCCCCCTCCCCACAGAGATGAGAATTCCTATCCCCTCCCTCCCCAGAGCTGTGAATGCCTGCTCCCCGCCAAAGCTGTGACTGCCTGTCCCCCTCCACTCAGTGCTGTGAATGCCTGTCCCCCCACCCCCGGAGTGTTGAATGCCTGTCCCTCACCTCCCCAGAGCTGTGAATGCCAGGCACCCTCTCCCCCAGAGCTGTGAATGCTTGTCCCCCTCCCCTCAGAGCTGTGAATGCCAGTCCACCCCACCCCCCAGAGCTGTGAATGCCTGTTCCCCTCCCCCAAGAGCAATGAATGCCTGTCCACTGCCTCCTGAGAGCTGTGAATGCCTGTCCCCCCCCACCCCCAGAGCTGTGAATGCCTGTTCCCCTCACCCCCAGAGCTGTGAATGCCTGTCCCCCCTCCCCCAGAGCTGTGAATGCCAGTCCCCCGCCACACCCAGAGCTGTGAATGCCTGCATCCCCCCTCCCCCAGAGCTGTGAATGCCTGTCCCCATCCCCCGGAGATGTGAATACCTGTCCCCCCCAGAACTGTCTTGCCTGTCACCCCCTCCCCCAAGCTGTGAATACTTGTCCCCCCTCCCAAGAGCTGTGAATGCCTGTCCACCCCCCCCCAGAGCCGCGAATGCATGTCCACCCACACCCCTAGAGCTGTGAATGCCTGCACCCCTCCCACAGAGCTGTGAATGCCTGTCCCCTCCCTCCCGAGAGCTGTGAAGGTCTGTCACCCCCAATCCCAGAGCTGTGAATGCCTGTTCCCCCCTGGGCTGTAAATGCCTGCCCCCCTCTACCGAGCTGCGAGTGTTTGTCCCCCTCCCCAGAGCTGTGAATGCCTGTCCCTCCCCTCCCCAGAGCTGTGAATGCCTGTCCCCATCACCCCGAGATGTGACTACATGTCCCCCCCAGAGCTGTGTTGCCTGTCCCCCCTCTCCTGAGCTGTGAATGCTTGTTCCCCCTCCCCAGAGCTGTGAATGCCTGTCCACCCCACCCCCAGAGCTGTGAATGCCTGTCCCTCCCCTCACCAGATCTGTGAATGCCTGGCCCCCCTCACCCCAGAGCTGTGAATGCCTGTCCTGCCACCTCCCCAGAGCTGTGAATGCCTGTTCCCTCCTCCCCCCAGAGCTGTAAATGCCTGTCCCCCCACCTCCCCAGAGCTGTAGATGCCTGTCCCCCCTCCCCCCAGAGCTATGAATGCCTGCCCCGCCACCTCCCCAGAGCAGTGAATGCCTGTCCACCACTACCCCCAGAGCTGTGTGCCTGTTCCCCCCAGAGCTGTGAATGCCTGTCCCCCCAAACCCCAGAGCTGTGAATGCCTGTCCCCCTCCCCACAGAGATGTGAATTACTGTCCCTTCACTCCCCAATGCCGTGACCGCCTGTCCCTCTCCCCTCAGAGCCTTGAATGCCTGTCCCTCCCCTCCCCAGAGCTGTGAATGCTTGTACCCCCTCCCCAGAGCTGTGAATGCCTGTCCACCCCACCCCCAGAGCTGTGAATGCCTGTCCCTCCCCTCCCCAGATCTGTGAATGCCTGGCACCCCTCACCCCAGAGCTGTGAATGCCTGTCCTGCCACCTGTGGGATATAGATGAATTAATGTTATTTCTGCAACCATAAATTCTGATACAGAACAAAAATGAGAAAATATATAATCAGCTAAAAAAAAGATACGTTAGCATGAGACGTGATTACAGAACGATGGTGGATGTATGGGCAAACAGGAAAAAACATCTGTTTCCCACTTGTACGGAGACACAGGAACAAACCCTAATTAAAGAGGTCAAAGTGGCCACTGGATAGAAATAGATGCTGATAAAGAAAATATATGCCTAAACAATGACCTGCAGTGGACTGACGTCAAACAACCTTATGGGAGCCAGAGATAAGAATTTGTCACGGACAAGGCCGGATAAACAGAAGTTGTGGGATCAGTCTTAAGGAAGTGAGTGACGTAAGCGAAGGAGGGGGCAAACAATGAAATGAGAAAAATATGGGAATTTAAAATGTATAAATTTCGAGAGTTTGTTGGGTTTAGTGTGTATTCGTCATTGCCTTCCCTGGCATTAGACATTACACCCACCTGTAGGTGTACAAATAAACGACAGTACTGATTCAGATTTTTGGTCTCGGACTGAAATTATTGAAGTGAGTGAGCTTTGTTTCTCACAATTGGGGCTCTCGTCCGGGATTTTCTTCCATCACCAGGGGGAGTGGATGGCCTTGGACACTGGGAAGACGCGTCCCGTTCTCCATTGAGGAGCGGTCTCGTGTCCCGGTTTGGTCTGTTCCCTTGGGTGACTGACGTGAATCCTACAAAAGAGACATCTGAATCAGACAGTGATAGCTCGATAGAAGATACGGTGACAAAAGGGGCAAGGCAAATCTGTGCACAGACCAATGTAAGAAACCTGACTTTTAAGTATTGCCTTGGTGGCCGGGAAAAGAGGTATTTACTCGCTGAGGGACTAGGGAGGGCCCCGGGAAATGGGGGATAGGCAGAGTAGCTGTCACGGAGTAAGGGATGAAAGAGTCCCTGGTAACATTCCTCCTGAAAGTCCATTGAGGAGGATGTTGCGGGATTGGAAAAGTAATACTTGAGGAGAGAGTGAAGTCTGCAGATGCTGGAGATCAGAGCTGAAAATGTGTTGCTGGAACAGCGCAGCAGGTCAGGCAGCATCCAAGAAACAGGAGAGTCGATGGTTCGGGCATAAGCCCTTCCTGAAGAAGGGCTTATTCCCGAAACGTCGACTCTCCTGTTCCCTGGATGCTGCCTGACCTGCTGCGCTGTTCCGGCAACACATTTTCAGCAAGTAATACTTGTACAAGAGCAAAAGATAAAAAGAAAATGATTAAATATTGTTATTTAGTATGGACCAAAGAACCAATCCTTCGTCCGGCTGTCTTCTGGCCAAAGTACGGTTCGAACGAGGATTGGGTCTGTCAGTATTTAGGTTTGTATGTGAATGGAAAACAACCTTTTAGCCAAGAGGAGGAGGACTATGCGTCCTGTTGGAAGGGCAGTTTGGGAATTATGGTAGTAAAGACGAAGGATTCCCCCTCTGCCCCACCTCGTCCCTGGGATCCTCTTAACTGTTTGCACCCCCCCCCCCCCCCCACCCCGTACCATAAAATCAGGTTAGGTGAACATGGGGGAGGAGGAGAGAGAGACAGACAGGGACAGGGAACAGATGATTCACCAGAGGAGGACGAAGGGGCGGTGGACAGGGATGTTGTTGTTCCTGACCCTCAATCCTCAGCAAAAGAAAGGGAAGCTCCAGTAGATGTAGAGGAGGCCTCCAGTGGATCTAAATCAAAGTCTAAGAGGGAAAACAAAAGAAAAAGGGGAAGAACGTAACGACTTATCCCCTTCGGGAGGTACCCATAGGGGACAAAAAGATTGGGTTTGTAAGTGCCCCCCTCACCAGTGGGGAGGTCAGAACCTTTAAAAAGGAAATGAAGGTCCTGGTTGAAGATCCGGTAGGGTTGTCTGAACAAATGGATCACTTTCTGGGGCCCAGTCTGTATACCTGGGCTGAGTTAATTTCTAGTTTGAATATACTATTTACTGGGGAAGAAAGGGGACTTATACGAGGAGCAGCCATTAAAATATGGGACAGGGAACACCCGATTGGAGATGGGGATGCTGGACAGGGAGAGGTGAAGTTTCCCCTCAGAGACCCCAGTGAGAAAACCGAAACCCGGAGCATAGAGAAGAAATGAGGGAATTGAAAGACCTGATTCTAAAAGGAATGAGAGGCAGTTCCGAAGTCACAGAATCTGACTAAAGCCTTTGAAATTAGACAGGAGAAAGATGAGACTCCCTCAGCTTACTTGTAAAGATTAAGGGACTCAATGCGGAAATATTCTGGAATGAACCCTGAGGAACCAGTGGCACAGGGTCTTTTGAAAGTACATTTTGTGATAAAAGTATGGCCAGACATACAGAGAAAGATCCAGAAGATAGAAGGATGGAGTGAAAAATCATTAGATGAATTGTTGAGAGAGCCACAAAAAGTATTTGTAAAGAGGGAGGATGAGAGACAAAAACAGAAGACAAAAATGATGGTAGCTACGGTAGATGAGGTAGTTAAGAACAGAATGGAACCAATAGTGAGCAACCAGAGCAGCGGGAGGCAGCATGTAGGGCAGAGAGGAAGAGGGAGAGGGAGAGGACAAGGGGAAACATTTGATCGAGTGTTCGAGCGCCAGGGGCAGAGATGGAGGTCTCCACAGGCAGGATGCTATTATTGTGGAAAGATAGGGCATTTTAAGCAGGAGTCTCCTGATCTAAAAAGGGAAGAAAGGGCAACTCCGCTTATGAATTTTGATTAGGAATAGGGGTGTCAGGGGTTCCTGCCCTCGGGGGCCCACCAGGAACCCTTGAAAAACTTGAAGGTGGGACCCTGTAGGGAAGAAGTAGTCTTCCTAGTAGATACGGGGGTGGCACGGTCATCGCTGAATTTTAAACCAAAGAAAGCAAAAATATCAAAACGATCAATTACTGTTTCGGGGGTGAAAGGGGAAGGATTTACTGTTCCGGTATTTGAACCTATGATGATAGAAGGTCCTCAGGGTAGGGTTACAGGGGAACTGCTGTATATCCCTGATATAGGAAGTAACTTACTGTGGAGAGACTTAATTATCCTTTTAGGACTGGAGATTGGAATTCAGGAAAAGGAATTAGTTGTACAACTGGCAATGTTGACAGAGGACGCAGAGAGCGAGAGAGATAGACCCTATTGTATGGGCTAGAGAAGGGCATCGTGGAAAACTACAGATCCCTCCCCTTCTAATAAATTTAAAACGGAAAGGGGACGTTATCTGTGAACGGCAATACCCTATTTCCATAGAAGGTAAACGAGGACTGCAGCCAGTAATTGAGGGACTGATTAAAGATGGACTGTTGGAGCCATGTATGTCTCCTTATAATACCCCAATTCTACCAGTGCGGAAATCCGATGGAACTTATCGATTGGTGCAGAATTTGAGAACATTAAATTGAATTGTACAGGTCAGGCATCCAATGGTGCCAAACCTCTACACGTTATTAAGTAAGATCCCTCATGATCACAAATGGTTTAGTGTGATGGATTTAAAGGATGCCTTTTGGGCTTGTCCCTTGGCGGAGGCAAGTAGGAATTTGTTTGCCTTTGAATGGGAAGATCCCAAGACAGGACGGAAACAGCGATACCGATGGACTGTGCTCCCCCAAGGGTTTATTGAATCCCCGAATTTATTTGGACAGATGTTAGAACAAATATTGGAGAAATTTAGCAGCCCCAAGGGGACTACCTATTACAGTATGTAGACGACCTCTTAGTATCAGGAATAAGAAGAGAAAGAGTAGTAGAAGCCACCAACAAATTATTGAATTTTCTGAACCAGCAGGGCCTGCGAGTATCTAAAAACAAATTGCAATATGTGGAGCAAGAAGTAAAATGCTTGGGACATTTAGTGAGTGAGGGTAAGCGAAAGATAAGCCCGGAACGGATAGAGGGAATAGTGGGGATGCCACTGCCCAGCTCTAAACGGGAGTTACGCAAATGTTTGGGTCTAACGGGATATTGCAGATTGTGGATAGATTCATATGCTCAGAAGACTAGGAAACTATATCTCAAACTATTTGTGGGGGAGCCAAAATGTCTAAATTGGGATGATGATGAAAAAGAACTAGTTGAGAAACTCAAAAGACATTTGATTCATGCCCCCGTGTTAGCCTTACCTTCCCTAGATAAACCTTTCCACCTCTTTGCCACCGTAGATCAGGGAGCGGCTTTGGGGGTATTAACCCAGAGGTGGGGAGGGATGAGACAGCCAGTAGCACATCTTTCAAAGCTATTGGATCCAGTATCCCGAGGGTGGCCTGAGTATGTGCAGGCCGTGGCTGCCACTGCACTGTTGGTGTAGGAAAGCAGAAAGCTTACATTTGTGGGAGCCCTAATACGAAGCACCCCACACCAAGTGAGAACGATCTTAAACCAAAAAGCTGAGCGATGGTTGACAGACTCACGGATTTTGAAATATGAGGCGATACTGATAGAAAAGGATGATTTAGTGCTAGTCACTGACAATCCGGCTGCCTTTCTTTGGAAAGGGGAAGGAGACTCTCCTCAGAATCCAGGGCACGACTGCCTTGACATTATAGAATACCAAACTAAGGTCCGCATGGACCTGAGAGATGTTCCATTTCATGCTGGGGCTCGACTTTTTACAGATGGATCATCCCGGGTGATTGAAGGGAAAAGGCATAATGGGTATGCAGTAGTATATGGGACAAAAAGTAGTGTGGTGGAGGCAGGAAGGTTGCCAAATGGGTGGTCAGCTCAGACCTGCGAACTCTATGCATTGGAGAGAGCCCTTAGGGCATTAGAAAATAAAAAGGGAACAGTATACACTGATTCTAAATATGCATTTGGTGTTGTGCACACTTTTGGAAAGATATGGCAGGAAAGAGGACTGATTCATAGCCGGGGGAAGGAATTAGTTCATGAAGAATTGATTAAACGGGTCTTGGAATCTCTATTACTCCCCCGAGAAATAGCAGTAGTGCTCGTAAATGATCATCAGAAAGGAAATGAACCAGAGGTTAGGGGAAATAGATTAGCTGATGAAGTGGCTAGGGAAGACGCCCTGAACCCACAAGAAGTGGTGATTCATTCCCTAATACCTACTGTCCTGGGTCCTAGGGAAGCTCCAATATTTACTGAAAGAGAAGAAAAAGAATTGAGAGATTTAGGGGCTACAAAAACAGCAGACGGGCATTGGATGTTACCTGATGGAAGGGAAATGTTAAACAAAATGACGATGCGGGAGATTATGGCTATCCTACACCAAGGCAGTCACTGGGGAGTACAAGCAATGTGTGATTTACTTCTTAGGGAATATGGATGTAAAGGAATATATACCATCGCTAAACAAATATGTGAGGGGTGCATAATATGCAGAAAGGTAAATAAAAAAGTCCTGAGAAAACAGACCCCGGGAGGAAGAGACCCAGGATTGAGACCCTTCCAGAGTATACAAGTAGATTATACTGAACTGCCTAGAGTAGGAAGACTAAAATATATGTTGGTCATAGTAGATCATTTATCTGGTTGGGTTGAAGCATATCCCCTAGCTACTGCCACTGCAAATGGGGTGTCTAAAACAATATTAGAGCACATAATTCCCCGATATGGGCTAGTGAACCGTATAGATTCCGACCAAGGAACTCATTTTACCTCTAAAGTGTTACAGGGGGTAATGAAGGGGTTGGGAATTTCCTGGGAGTTCCATACTCCATGGCACCCGCCATCATCACGAAGAGTTGAGAGAATGAACCAAACACTCAAACGACAGCTCTCTAAATTGATCATAGAAACCAGACTCCCTTGGACCAAAGGTTTACCTATAGCTCTCTTGCGAGAACGAACAGCCCCAAGGAAAGATTTGGGACTATGAAATCTTATTTGGATTACCTTATCTGGGAACGAATGGAGAATTGCCAATTCCCGAAACTAAAGATTTGTTTTTAAAGAAGTATATACTGGGCTTGTCCTCCTCTTTATCTTTCCTCAGAAAACAGGTTCTATTGGCACAGACTCCGCCCCTTGAATTCGCTGTTCACCCCATCCGGCCAGGAGATTGGGTCTTAGTAAAATCATGGATAGAGACTAAATTGCAGCCGGACTGGGAAGGGCCGTACCAGGCTCTTTTGACCGAAACGGCAATAAGGACGGCAGAAAAAGGCTGGACTCATTACACTCGGATCAAAGGGCCAGTGGACCCTCCAGTTGAGGAAGAAGTCTGGACAGCCGAATCAACGCAAGACCCGCTGAAACTCAGACTAAAGAGACTTTGAGTAATTGACTATACAGTGTTGGCGCGAGCGCGGGATTATTTCTGTAAGATTGTGTATTAAGCTTTTTTGTGCTTCAGCATGATGATTAGAATATTGGAAATGCTTAGAGTAATGATGCTAGCCCTCTTGGTATTGGAAATTTGTCAAATATCATTTTCATATGTATTATTAATTGTTCCTGAGTCTGATAATCCACAAGTAATAGACACTGATGCATGCAGTTTAGTAAATTGTGGGGATGTAGCTAATCAGAGACAGTACCGCAGCTCAGAGAGACATCTTAAGTCCTATGGGGATGGCCTCGGGCATGGTACTTGGTATAATGGTCTCGTCACAATACACTGGGCCCCCTTCCGACCAGCTCGCGATTGTTCCGATAAAAAGTGTAACCCCATATACTTAACGATAAGGAAAACCACATGGCACGAAGCAATTTTGGGGGTGGCACTTATGAGATACAATTAAATGAAACATTTGGGATTGAAATGAAAGCAAATGGGAAGGGGTTTGTGGGCTGTTGTTTTCGAATTAGCGTAGTACAGGGAAAACGGATAGAAATACTAGGTAATGAGATACAACCCTTCACCCCGCCCGATGATCCTAAAGTAGTAAAAATTATAGAGGTAAAGGACTTGAAACAGACCATCGAGATAGAGACTGGGTATGGGGATGCAAATGCCTGGGTTGAATGGGTAAAGTATACTGTAAAAAGGTCTGAACAAAAGCAATTGCTATGCATGTGCCTCTGGTAGGCCAGTGACCCAGGTGGTTCCCTTTCCGCTCGGGTGGAAGCGAGACAGGAAGGGCATGAAATGTATGCCCTGTACCAGGATGAGACTGCATGGTATGATAGGAATTGGACCTCCTTGTCTCTGATGTTCCCTCCCTTGGAGAAGAAAGATGTAAAAGATCCCCCCCACATTTTCCGCCGCAGTTGGAAATCACACGTCGTGTGTGTGCAGGCGAGGTACAAGTCGGTCGAGAGATTTGGGGGAGCTGAAATTATGTACAGAGATTAAGAATTTTACCGAAACGGAGAAGGGAGGGAACTACTCAGCACTAAAGGTTCCCTGAGCGGATCTGTGGTGGTACTGTGGAGGAAAAATATTGAGACCCACACTACCTCCAGATTGGAGAGGGATATGTGCAATCGTACAATTGGCAATTCCATTTACCTTGGCATTTGAGAAGGAAAAGATAGTAGGGAAAAAGGGAAGGGGGAAGAGATTACTGTTAGATATTTCTTTTGATGACAGGATTTATCTTGATTCGGTAGGAGTCCCTAGGGGAGTACCTGAATTCAAAGCTCGTAACCAGATTGCAGCAGGCTTTGAGTCAGCTCTCCTTTGGTGGGTAACAATTAATAAAAATGTAGATTGGATAAATTACATTTTCTATAATCAACAGCTATTTATAAATTATACAAGAGATGTGGTTAAAGGAATATCGGAACAGCTTGATCCGACAAGTAGGATGGCATGGGAAAACAGAATAGCCCTTGATACGATTTTAGCAGAAAAAGGGGGTGGTGGTTTCTATCCTTACTTCCCTGATAGTAGTAGTCGGGGTATTGGTGGCCATTGGCTATTGTGTCATGCCCTGTATACTAGGGCTCACCCAAAGACTGATTGAAACAGCCTTGATGAAACAGATGCCCCTAAGAGGGAATCAGACAGAGGAACTTTATCAGCTAAATAATGAGGAGATGAGTGAAGCCAAGATGGATGAAATCTCTGAAATGATGCTTGCGAATTTTGGGAACGGTGTTTAAAAAAAAAGAGACAAAAATGCAGAAGATAACAAATGGTAATCAAAAGAAAAAGGGGAAATTGTGGGATGTAGGTGAATTAATGTTATTTCTGAAATTCTAAGTTCTGATACAGAGTAAATGAATTCACATTAGTTTGGGATTATTTCGGACGAGAGCTAACTTAGCAAAAATGAGGAAACATATATAATCCGTTAAAGAAAATGGTATGTTAGCATGAGACGTGATTACAGAACAATGGTGGATGTATGGGCAAACAGGAAAAAACATCTGTTTCCCCTCTTGTACAGAGACACAGGAACAACCCCCGATTAAAAGGGCTTAGTGATAAGATGATGTGAGGGGCAGCGCAGATCGAGGGAGCAGATAATGGTAAGCAAAGGATGGGATGACGTCAAACACCCTTATGGGAGCAGAGATAGATATTTGTCACTGACAAGGCCGGATAAACAGAAGTTGTGGGATCAGTCTTAAGGAAATGAATGACGTAAGCGAAGCAGGGAACAAACAATGGAATAAGGAAAACATATGGGAAAAAACTGTATAAATTGCGAGAGTTTGTTGGGGTTTACTGTGCATTTATAATTGCCTTACCTGGCAATTAGACAAGGCACCCACTTGCAAGTGTACAAATAAACGACTCTGATTCAGATATTTGGTCTCGGACTGAAATTATTAAAGTGAATGAGCTTTTGTTTCTCACACACTCTCACTCTCTCACATATACAGACACACTCTCTCTCTCACACACACATGCACACGCACACTCACTCTCTCTCTCACACACACACACACGGACACTCTCTCACACACACATACACACACAGGCTCACTCTCTCTCTCACACACACATACACACACAGACACACGCTCCCTCAAACACACACAGACACACTCTCACGCATACACATAAACACACAGTTACACTCTCTCTCACACACACATACACAGACACATTCTCTCTCACACACACACCTGGACACACTCTCTCTCGCACACACATTCTCACACACACACAGACACGCTCTCTCACACACACTCTCACACACACATAGACACACAGACACAATCTCTCACAAAGACCTCTCTCTCACACACACATACATACACAGATACACTCTCTCACACACACATACACACCAATACACTCTTTCACAAACAGACACACACTCTCTCACAAAAACATACTCTCTCTCACACACACTTATACACTCTCACACACACACCCTCACTCACACACATGCACACAGAGACACACACAGCCACACACTCTCACATGAACATGCACTTTCTGTCTCACGCACACACATATACAGACACACAGAGATACACATGCTTCCACGCTTTCACACACACAAACACGGGCAGTCTCTCTCTCTCTCTCTCTCTCTCTCTCTCTCACACACACACACACACACACACACACACACACACACACACACACACACACACACACACACACACACACACACACACACACACACACACACACACACACACACACACACACACACACACACACACACACACACACCTGTAAAGGCATGGTTGAGGTATTGCTGGAGAAATGATTTCTCCGAGGACTGAACCCTGATCTCGCATGATGACTGCTCCAGGAGGACAGACAACAGCTACAGATGACTTGTTGGATCTTCCTGTGCACCACATATTGCATCGACAGCATCAGTCTTTTTAGGTGCCTGCTTTTCTAAAGCGTCTCCAAACAACAAGTGACAATAGATTGATGAATGTTTTCCCCCAAACCATGTTTCAGACACATGCTGCTGTTATTTTTCACTGATTGTTTAAAATGATCTGAATCTTCTGAAATGGGGAGTGGCTTCCATTTCAAATTACAACACCAGAGCGCCTTGGGGAATTGCATCTGTTCCTTTCTACCCTCTGCACTCTGTACCGCCAGATAGTTCCCCCTCAGTACCTCAGAAAGTGCTCCCTCAATACCTCAGAAAGTGCTCCCTCAATACCGAAGAAAGTGCTTCCTCAATACCGAAGAAAGCATCACTTTGTTGTGTTTAACCCCCAAAGCCCCTCAAACAGTAGCTCCACAAAACATTCATATAGTCAACACTTCAGGGCTCAGCCCAGCTCCCCCCTCAGACTGCGTTCAAACCTCTTCAGACTGTAAGGACCCACATCCACCCCTGTCCAAGTTTGGAGCCCAGGTTCCAATAAGGATCCTAAGAAAAGCCTTACTGACCTCCAAGCAGGCGGCAGGAAAGCATTGCCCTTATTTACACACCTGGTGACCTCCTTAAAAAGTGCAATCCCATTTGTCAGACCTGACCACCCCCCCTTAACACAACCATTCTGACTGTTCTTCATGAACTCCAGTCTCTGTAAATGCTGATTAATTCTATCTCCCAAAATTGCTTCCAACAGACGTCCCACCCACGATATTAGCCTGACTGGCCTGTAGCTGTCTGGTATATTCCATGTTCCTTCTTGAATAACAGTACCACATGGTCAGTCCGACGGCACCTCTCCTGTGGCCAGAGGGGATTTGAAAATGTTTGCAAGTGTACCTGTTACTTCCTCCATCACCTCATTCGGTAAACGGAGATACATTTCCACCGTCTTTGGAGATTTATTGGGTTGTAAGGAGGCCAGACCACTCAGAACCATCTCTCTCTATATTTATGCTAATTCATCTAATTGTATCACAGAGCATCTTCACGATTTCATACCAACCCTGTCCCAATGAGCATTGACAAAATGCATCCATTCACTGTAGCCTCTGGGTCCATGCACAAATTCTCACTGTGTTCCACAACCTACTCTTTCCCTCATTATCAATTCACCCTTAATGTCACTGTAAGGTACTTTCAGATTTTAATTTCCTCTCTTAGCACGCCTCGCTCCCAGGCAATTAGCCTGTGATACGATTTGGAGGAGTGTGGAATGTCATTCTGGATGTGGCTTAGCATAGGGAAGCTCAGAAATAAGGAACACATGCCAGTGCCGAGTGTGGGGCAGTGGGATTCATTTGGGATGAGCACACGGAAGCTGAGGACTAAACCTCAGCCCTGCAGCATGAAAATGTCTTTTTGAGCTGGGAGATCAGTCACACGAAACGAAAACTTGATCCCTGGGAAAAGAGGGTGGTGAACAAATGAAGACGGTGTGTTTGAACACCGTCTCTAGAATCTGGACGTGGGAATCACTGCTGAGCAGGGTATGTAGGAAGCAGAGGCAGACATGTACTGAACAATTTCAGATATTCTTCGTCGCTCACCAGACATGAGAGGAGAAATTAGGCCATTCAGCACATCTGATAGTGTGGCACTCAGTCAGTACTGACTCTCTTACAATGCAGGTATCCCACAGACAGATGCGCTAACAGTGCAGCGCTCCCTCAGTAATGACTCTTTGACAGTGTGGCACTCACTCATTACTGACCCTCTGACAGTGCAGCACTCCCTCATTTCTGACCCTTCGACAGTGCAGCACTACCTCAGTACTGACATTCTCACAGTGCAGCACTGCCACCAGATCGACCCTCTGACATTGCGGCAATCGGCCATTACTGACCCCCAGATAGCGCCGCACTCCTTCAGTAATGACCCTCTGACAGTGCAGCATTTCCACAGTACTGACACTCCGACAGTACAGCATACCTACAGTGTTGACTCACTGACAGTGCAGCACTCTCTCAGTACTGACCCTCTGACAGTGCAGTGCTCCCTCAGTATGGACACTCCGACAGTACGGCATACTCACAGTGTTGATTCTCTGACAGTGCAGCACTCCCTCAGTACTGACCCTCTGACAGTGCAGTGCTCCCTCAGTACTGAACCTCTGACAGTGCAGTGCTCCCTCAGTGCTGACCCTCTGACAGTGCGGCACTCCCTCAGTACTGGCCCTCTCACAGTGTGGCACTACCTCAGTACTGACCCTCTGACAGTGCAGTGCTCCCTCAGTACTGAACTTCTGACAGTGCAACTCTCCCACAGTACTGACCCTCTGACAGTGTGGTACTCCCTCAGTACTGACCCTCTGACAGTGCAGTGCTCCCTCAGTACTGACCATCGGACAGCGCTGTGATCCCTCAGTACTGACGATCCAACAATGCAGCTCTCCCACATTACTGACCCTCTGACAGTGCAGCACTCCCTCAGTACTGATCCTCCGACAGTGCAGCACTCCCTCAGTACTGACCCTCTGACTGTGCAGCAATCCCTCAGTACTGACCCTCTGGCAGTGTGGCACTGTCTCAGCACTGACCTTCTAACAGTGCAGCACTCCCTCATTTCTGACCCTCCTACAGTGCAGCACTACCTCAGTACTGACCTTCTCACAGTGCAGCACTGCCACCAGATTGACCCTCTGACATTGCGGCAATCCCCCATTACAGACCCCCAGATAGCGCAGCACTCCTTCAGTCGTGATCCTCTGACAATGCAGCACTCCTTCAGTAATGACCCTCTAACAGTGCAGCATTTCCACAGTACTGACACTCCGACAGTACGGAACACCCACAGTGTTGACTCTCTGACAGTGCAGCACTCCCTCAGTACTGACCCTCTGACAGTGCAGTGCTCCCTCAGTACTGACCCTCTGACAGTGCGGCATTCCCTCAGCACTGACCTTCTCACAGTGTGGCAATCCTTCAGTGCTGACCCTCTGACAGTGCGGCACTCCCTCAGTACTGACCATCTCACAGTGTGGCACTACCTCAGTACTGACCCTCTGACAGTGCAGTGCTCCCTCAGTACTGACCATCTGACAGTGCAGTGCTCTCTCAGTACTGACCCTCTGACAGTGCAACTCTCCCACAGTACTGACCCTCTGACAGTGTGGCACTCCCTCAGTACTGACCCTCTGACAGTGCAGTGCTCCCTCAGTACAGACCATCTGACAGTGCAGTGCTCCCTCAGTACTGACCCACTGACAGTGTAACTCTCCCACAGTACTGATCAACTGACAGCGCTGTGATCCCTCAGTACTGACCATCCAACAATGCAGCTCTCCCACAGTACGACACTCTGACAGTGCAGCACTCCCTCAGTCCTGACCCTCCGACAGTGCAGCACTGCCTCATTACTGACCCTCTGACTGTGCAGCAATCCCTCAGTACGGACCCTCTGACAGTGTGGCACTGCCTCAGTATTGACCCTCTGACAGTGTGGCACTCGGTCAGTGCTGACCCTCTGACAGTGCAGCACTCCCTCATTCCTGACCCTCTGAAAGTGCAGCACTACCTCAGTACTGACCTTCTCACAGTGCAGCACTGCCACCAGATTGACCCTCTGACATTGCGTCAATCCTCCATTACTGACCCCCACATAGCGCAGCACTCCTTCAGTCGTGATCCTCTGACAATGCAGCACTGCTTCAGTAATGACCCTCTGACAGTGCAGCATTTCCACAGTACTGACACTCCGACAGTACGGCACATCCACAGTGTTGACTCTCTGACAGTGCAGCACTCCCTCAGTACTGACCCTCTGACAGTGCAAATCTCCCTCAGTACTGAACCTCTGACAGTGCAGCACTGGGTCAGTACTGACCCTCTGACTGTGCAGCAATCCCTCAGTACTGACACTCTGACAGTGTGGCACTGCCTCAGTACT